>NW_026851007.1:0-8446 GCF_030913465.1 Colletotrichum navitas
TATCTATATCTTTTAGTCTTTATTTATAATAAATAATTAATCTAAAACTCTCTATAGTAATATTAATATCTTAATTAGTATAAAAGATTTATATCTATATATTAAGTAAAAAAGACTAAAGCTAGTTAATATATAAACACTAGTTTAAGCTATAATTAAAGTAGTAAGTAAATAAAAATAAAGATTAAGTTATATACTTTTTATAAAAGTTAATAGTATATAAGTAATTAGTTAGTAGCTAGTCTTAATAGCTTTATTTACTCTTAGGTTATAAAAAGATATTAACCTTTATCTTATACTATATTTCCTATTAAAGGTAATAATATACTCTTTATTCTTAGGCCTACTATTAATAATAAGCTTACTATAGAGACTATAGTAGTAAATAATCTTTTTTTATATAAACTTAGTAACCTCTTTAGATATTACTCTCTTTAACTATTAGGCTTTAGACTATCCTATAAATAAACCTTTACTTTTAATAAAGTAATACTAGTTAATACTTTATATATTAAGTAATATCTTTATAAAGGGTAGGCCTTTTAGCTTTATATATATTTATTAATTATTAATTTATTTTACTTACTATAACTAGTAGTCTAGGCAGCTCTAGATAGCTTTAGTAACTTTATTATATAAGTTATTCTAGATATACTAATTAGCTAGCTATTAGGCTATAGATTTTTATCTTCTATAACTACTTTCTTAATATACTACTTTAATTAAAGACTATTATTACTTTAGGTTATTTACTACTTATTATAGCGTTAGTTTAAATAGTATATACCTTATAAATAGTAGTTAGTTATATAAGATAAATATAAGAGCTTTAATCTTAAAAGCCTTATATTATATAAGTTAAATTCCTAAAGGTTATTACTATATTAATAAATAATATATAATCTATTTAGACTTTATTAAGTAAATCTAAGAGTTATCTAAAATAAAAGATAAAATAAAAAGCTACTAGTCTAGTAATTTATTATTAGTATTATAAACCTCTTTTAGTTACTTAATATTACTAATTAACTATACTTTATTAAAGAAAGTAATAGCTTTAATATTAGTAAAAAAGATTTATAAATTAATCTAGTTATCTATTTTCTCTTTAGTTGCTTTATTAATAATATCTAAAGGTCTCTATAGTTTTTATAATAACTTATTTATAGTAGTGTCTTATAATCCTTTAATATAGTAGACTTTAAAGTTAAATATATATATCTATATAATCTACTAGATAATTAAGGCTCTAAGGATATTACTAGTAGTACTATTAAGCTAGGTAATAAAGGTCTAGGTGTCTATTTCTAATAGAAAGTATTATTTATATAGGTAGTTATAGACTCTCTTTAAGGCTTTAAAAACCCTATAAAGCTTTTTTTTACTAGTATTATAGGTTAGCTTTATATTAGCCTATATACTACTCTTAAACCTTACTACTACTCTTTTATTACCTATAAACAGAGTATTAAAAAAATATAATACAAATACGATACAAATATAATATATATATTTGTATTTTTTTTCTAGTATAATATAATATATATATTTATATTATATTTTTTCCTATACATAATACAATACAAATATAAATACATGTATTATATTTTCTATATTATACAAAATACAAAGAAAAAATACAAGATTAATTCTTTTTATATATATTTATATAGTAGTCTAATAATATATAAGTAAAAGTATATTAGTAGGTTTATATATATATTTATATATTAAAAAAATATTTTATTAATACTAATACTATTACTTCTTTATATATATATAAAAGTAGTTATATTACTATTTACTCTTAGTTACTTAGTTACTAATACTAAGACTCTTTAGATTATTACTATAAAGAGTATTTAGAATAATATTAGTAATATAATATTACTTTACTTCTTTAATATTATAGTTTAAAACCTTATCTATATTACTTTTTTATTAGTTATAGTAGTTATAACTAATACTATACTTTATAGTATCCTTAATAGTATTCTATTATATAATATACTAGTATAAGTAATAGTTTAACTTTAATTAAATATAATATACTATATTAATACTATTACTATTATATATATAGAAAGTAGATATATTATTATTTACTATTAGTTATATAGTTATTACTTTTAAGACTTTTAACTTTAATATTATAAAGTAATTAGGATAATATAAGTAGTATAATATTTTTTACTTCTTTAATATAATAAGTAAAACCTTTATTTTAATCTATATTACTTTTTTTTAGTTATAGTAATTATAACTAATACTATATTCTATAGTATTTCTAATAATATTTTATTATATAATATATTAGTATAAGTTATAGACTAAGTTTAGTAATAATAATAACTATTACATTAGTTACTTTAAAGTCTTAATAAGTACTATATTCTTTACTATTTATTAATTACTATATTAAAGTATAATTAAATATATAAAATAATAGTTACTTATTATAATATCTTTATCTTATATTATAACATTATATTATATAGTATAAGAATAAAATATTTAAAAGTATTTATATTTTACTATTTTTATATATTCTTCTAAAAAGAAAGACTATAACTAGAGAAAAAACTAATTTTAGGTTAGTAATAAGTATAATTTACTAGTAATATAGTAGTATTAATAAGTATAATAAAACCTTAAGAATTAAAAAGTAAAAAGCTATAAATCTAAAGATCTTAAGTATTATAGTATTTATAATTTAATCTACTTTACTAAGTATAATTAAATAGTGTAATTAGATATAAAAATTATATATTATACTTATAAGCTATAGCTTATAAGTTATACTTTATAAAGTATAGAACCTAAAGTATATTATAAATTATATATAGTTATATTATCTATAATATACTACTATAAATAAGTTATAGTAAAGTTCTTTATAAAATTAAAGTTATAATTTTATAAAGTTATATAGCTTGTAACTATAATATATATTTATTAGTTATATAAAGTATATTATAATATATAAATATATAATATAATATACTAATTAAAGAAAGAAGTACTTAGAAAAGAAGTTTATAGTTATATATAGTATATAACACTTAAGAGAATTAATATATATTTAAGTATTAACTATATAAATATTAATTAAGTTTATAATATTAATATATATAATATATTATATAAATAACTTATAAATTATTATTATCTTTATATAACTATAGACTATATAGTTATTTACTATACTTATAATAAATAAACTTATTTATAACTATAAACTATAGCTTATATAAGTATACTTTTATACTTTTATACTTATTATTTTTAGTTATAGACTATAGTAATACTTTAAAGTTATACTCTATAGTTATAGTCTATAGTTATAGATTATAGTTATATTTTATAGTTATTATTTATTAAACTTTATAAGTATACTTTATAGTTATACTTTATAGTTATAGTTTATATAAATAGTTTATAGGTATAGTATATAGTTATATCTTCTAGAAATAGCTTATACTAATAGTTATAGTATATATTTATATTCTATAGTTATAATATATAATTAATATACTTATTTATAAGGTATTTACTTATAGTAAGACAAGTATATATACTATTTAGAGTAGTAAAAAATAGTCTATTTTTACTTTTCTCTTAATTATTTATATAATTTTTACTTCTACTTATATTTTACTTAGTATATAAGACTATATACTATATTAGTTATAATAAACTATATTAATACTACTATTATTAGTTATTTTATAGTTAGTTATAATTTAGTTATTTATTATATTATAAGTTATTTTAAAGTTACTTATTATATAGTTAGTTATATTATTAATAGTTATATTATAGTTAGTTATTATATAAATAGTTATACTTTAGTTAGTTACTATAAAGTAAGTTATAATATTATTACTTATTATATAGATAGTTATTTATAATAACTTTAGTATAGTTAAATATATTAATAAATTATACTTATTATACTATATATTAATTAACTTAGTATTAACTTATATTTATTATATATATAGTACTTAATAGTTATTACTAAATCTTAGTTTTTAAGTATATAATATTTTAAGTAAAATATATAAATAATACTATACTATAAGTAGAAATTAAGTAATATTATATATAATTAATTTACTAATTTTACTTATTTTTATTTTTTATCTTGTATAGTTGTATATTATATAAAATATAATATAAATAAAATATAATATAAATATAAATACATGTATTATCTCTCCTATATAATATAATATAAATATATATATTATATTTATATTATATTGTATTATATTTGTATTATATTTTTGTATTATATTATATTTTATATTTTTTTTAAACTCTCTAGAAATAATTAATCTATAAGCTATAAACTAAAATAATTCTTAACACCTTAGTGTAAATATCTTTAGAACTAAAGAATAAGAGCTAAATTAATATATTTACTACTAATAACCTTAAAATCTACTAGCTAAAAAAAAACCTACTAAGGTAATTATTATTATTTAAAGAGCCCTTTTATTTAAACTATATCTTAATTCTTACTATATAAACCTTTATTAGTTCTAGGATTTAACTAACTACTAAAACTAAAAAAAGAATTTAAAGTAAGTTAAATACTTTTTATTTATAAAAGCTAATAGTTTTACTAGAATAGCTATTATAGCTAATAAAGCTTTTACTATATTATAATAAAATCTTAATTTAAGAAGGGTATTTACTAATACTACCTTTATAGGCTAGTTTATAAGGACTACTATTATAACGCTTATTCTTTATACTAATCTTCTTTAAGGAGCTAACTAAATACTTTATACTAAGTTTTTAACCTTTAGGGCTTAATACTTAGTAAATAAAACCTAGTTTCTAGTACTACTTATATAAGCTATAGTAGATTATTTTAAAAAAGAAAATAAATAATAGCTAATTAGTTAGCCCCTTAGAGTTAAACTTTTAAAGTTAAATACTTTACTTTACTTTAAGAATATTAATTTAACTTTATTACTTATATAAAATATAGCCTATTTCTATATACTTAACTTTACTAACTAATAAATACTTTTTTAACTTATCTAGACTATTTAAGCTTATCTAGGATAACTTTTTATAGACGTTTTCTCTTTAGAGTTCTTTATCTTTATAGTAATTATATTCTAGGTCTATATTTAGTACTTATCTAAGACTACTAAAGTATTTACTAAGACTAAATAAAGGACTATTATATAAGAGGCCCCTAGGGTTAACTTAGGTATATAGTTAGTTTATACTTTTTTTTTATAAGGTATTATAAAATACAAGGTTTATCTAGATACTAGTATCTCTTTAGATTTATAAGTATTTATTATAAGAAAAATAAAAATACTTCTAAAAGCTATAGTACTATTTTATTCTAAGAAATTAATAAAGAAGAGGTATTATCCTTTATAGGTAGTATAGGTCTTTAGATAAAAAACTTTAAGTATATTATTTTCTTTACTTAGCCTAGAAGTAGACTACTGTTTCTAGAAGGACACTATAGATTAAAACCTATTATTAAGAAGTAAAGGTAATATAGCCTATCTAATATTTATTTCTTAGGATATCTAGGCTACTAAGTTAATATTATTTCTTTATAATCCTAGATAAAATAAAAGTATTAATATATCTTTATTTTATATATAATAGTCCTTAAGTATATAAGGGCTACCTAGAGAGTAGTATAAAATAATATAGTTTTAGTAATTACTATATAATCCTTAGTACTTTATAAGTAAGACTATATTAAGTAATATAAATAAAGACTAAAGGTTACTTTTTTACTATTTATACTTAAAGTAAAAGTTAATAAACTATACTTAATTATTTAAACCTAAGGCTTACTTTTACCTTTATTTATACTTTTATTTATACTTATACTTTTACTTTTAACACTAGACCTAAAGCTAAATATTAAGTATAGAATTTTTACTTTTTTAGACTTCTTAGTAATATATATCTTTAGTGCTTACTAAAACACCTAATCTTTCTTTAAGTCTTTAATTATACTATAAATCCTTAGACCTTTATATTACACTTAGAGGGTTTAACTAAAGAAAGCTTAGAACTAAAGAATAACTACTAAAAATTTATTAGCTAATCTAGATAAAGTTGTATCCTTATAAGACTTATAGCTACTATAAATAGACTTAAGAAAATAAAATATTCTTAAGTTAATATAGTATTTTTATACTAAAGTAGTAGCTAATTAACTAGAGTTAGCTAGATAAAATAAAATCCTACTAGCTACTATTTAGGTTAACTAAAACATAATACTTTTTTAAAAGACCCGTAGACTAGACCCAATTTTAACTAAGAATTTAGAGCCTAAGCTTCTTATATTAGTAGCTAATAACTAAATTAACTAGGCTAATTAACCTTAGGGATATAAATCTATTTTATATAATAAGAACTAAGTTATTAACTAACTTAACTAAAATTAAAAAGATAACTCTAATCTAATTAATAAGTACTAAGTTACTAAATACTAAGTTATAAAAGAAGAAAATAAAGAGATAATTAATAAGTAAAAGTAGATAAAAGCTTAGAACTAACTTAACTAACTTTAACTTATTATACTAAACTAAAGTACTATTATTAGTAACACTAAGGGATAGGTTAATATAGTTAACTATATATATTAGTAGTAATTAATAAATAATAGGAGGTAACTATAGTTCTCTATTATATATAAAGAAAAGAAGGATAATTATTATAGGTTAGTTAGTTAAATAACTAACTTATTGCCTATAAATCCTTAGAGAATCTATAGCTAAATATCTAAGGATTTACTAGCAATAAGTTATTAGGGTTAACCTAATAACTCTAATATTTATCTGTAATAGTTAATATTATAACACTAGTAACTTTTTATAGTACTAGAAATCCTCTATTATTTATATCTAAAAGAATAGCTAAAAAATATAATAAAAATAAGAAGCTAAAAAGTATTTAATACTTTTTACTTATATAGTCTATTATATATAAAAAACCTATCTATTTATCTATATTTTTAACTACCTATTATTAACTAGCTTCTTTAATATATTATTTAGTAATAACTTTATAAATCTATTTACTAAGTTATTACTACTATAAATCTATTATATTTTAAAAATTTTATAGTGTTTATATAACTAGTAAAAGGCTATAATATTTATTATAAGTTACTTCTTCTTTATAGTACTAAGCTTTATAAGGCACTTATAAAGTAAGTATAAGTTAGTATAGAGTATTATAGGTATTTACAGTAGCTTAAGGCAGTTAGTAATTATTATAAAAGTAGTACTAATTATATAGACAACATTAGCACTAGTAACTATCCTATAGACCTTAGAGGTAAGTATACTATATATAACTCTCTTGTACTTTATTAAGCTAAAGTAGATAATATTACTAGTTAATTTAAAGCTTTTACTATTAATAGTTAGTTACTTAATAATTTATTTATTAGTAAGAACTATAATAAAGCTAAGTTAAGAGGTAAAGTTATAGGTATTTATAAATAAGCTATTAATAAATATAAAAAGCTTAGTAGTTATAAGGTTAATTAGTAAGAATTATAAGCTATAGTTAAAGTTATTAATTTACTATTTAATTTAGTAATTTAAAGCTTTAATCTCTTCTACTATAGGTAATTAGTATTAAGTAGTAAATAAATAGTTAAAGTAAGCTTTAGGTTAGTAGATAAAAATAATATATACACTATAGGTATATTACTAGATATAATTTTACTAGGCAGTAGGTAATTTCTTGTTAGTAAGTTAAAGCTTTTTACCTTAGCCTTTCTAGTAAAAGGTAAGCTTACTATTAGTAGTAATAAATAATATACTACTATTAAAGGTAATAAAGTTATTAACTATAAGTAACTACTTAGGTTTTATTATAAAAGTAGCCTTCTTAAGCTTCTTCTTTTTATAGGTAGAGAATTTACTATTTATAAGGCTAATTATATTATCTATTTATATACTAATTAATCTAAAGTTACTATTATTAGGTAATAATATTAATAGGTAAAAGTTAAAGGTTAATAAATCTATCTAGAGATTCTCTCTATAATAGTAGTTATAAGTTAAATACTAGTAGGTTTCTACCTCTATAATACTATATAATAGCTTAGTTACTATTATTATTATATTTACTAGGTAAAGATAGTAAATTTATATAGGTAGGTAAATAAAAATAATATAATTTAGTAGTATTACTAATTAGGTATACACTTAGGTAATATTATATAACTAGAGAAGAAATCTATATTAAAGTAGTAAAAGGCAAAGGTAAGTATTAATTACTAGGCTATTTACTAAATAGTAAGTAACTATATAAGAATTATTTCTTTACTATTATCTATATAGCCTTAGATAATAAGCTATAATTTCTTATAAGGCTACTTATTCTTACTTTTTACTTTATAGACTATATATAATTTAAATATATAAGTATTACTATA
>NW_026851008.1:0-8439 GCF_030913465.1 Colletotrichum navitas
AGTTTTTACTAGTTAATTAATAGGGATCCTTATCTTATAATATTATAGAGGTTAAGATAAGGTAGTTAAATTTATAGTTATTAATAGTTAACTAGTTAATAAGGTAAAGTAGGAGTATAAGTATAGTAGTACCCTTGTGTATAGGCAAAAGTAGGAATTCTACTAGTAGGCAGTATATTATATAACCTACTACTTCTAGCTATATTACCTATATACTAATAAAGTCTTATAAGTTTATTAATATAATAGATAGTCTATAGTCTTTTTATATACTATACTTTAGTAAAAAAGTATATTTTACTAAAGTGTTTAGTTTTTTACTAGCTAGTTAAGATCCTCTTTAATAGTTTTTTTAATATTAACCTTATTTATAGTAGCCTTCTAGTAGTAAAAGTAGTTATAAATAATATAGTTAGTACTACTATAACTAAAATAAGCGTTAGATTCTACTAGGCGTTAGTAAAAGGCTATAGGCATCTAGTTATAGTTAGGTTAATAGGTAGTAGTACTAGCCTTTAGAGTATTAGTAGTAGTAAGTATAAGAGTATTATACTAGCTAGGTCTTGCCTTTTTAATATAGGTAGTAGTAGTATAAGTTAATAAAAGCTTTATAGTATAAGTAGCTTTTACTATATACTTAGTATACTACTAGTAATCTATACTAGTATTAATATACTACTAAATAATAGTGTTCTAAAAGGTAACTAAAAGCTTATTATAGAAGTGTCTTTTTTACTAGCTAGTAGGTAGTTTACTAACTCTAGTATATTCTATAAATTTAGTATACTTAGCTTATATATTTTTAAAGATAACTATAAGGTTATTAAGTTTTTATTTAGTATTATTAATAATTATAAAGCTAATATAAATAACTTATAGCTTTACTAAGATATTTTTTATAGTAGTAACTATTAGGTTAGCTTTACTAATTAAAAAGTAAATAAGGTTAATAGTATATTCTTTAACTTAGCTATAAGTATATTTAAAATAGTAGTTACTACTCTAGTAGGTATAATTCTTAAGTTAGGTAGTAATTTAGAAAAGCTAGTGCTTAAACTTTAGGTTCTTATTATTTTTTTTATTCTTAATCTTAGTAAAAATAAAGACTTTAGGAAGTTTAAGGTTCTTATACTAGTAGGTATTATTACTAGCTATTAAAAAGGTAAAGGAGCTAGTATATAAACCTCTAGCTTTTAAGCTAGTAACTTACTATTATAAGTCTTTAAAAACTATATAGTCTTAGGTCTTATTAGCTTATTATTACTTTAGGTATTCTATTTAATTATTTAAAGTAAAGTTAATATTGTTTACTTTTTAAAGTTTAGTCTTTAGTAAAGTAATTATAAAAATATACTTCTTATAGTTAATAATAAGTTCTTTAGTCTTAGTAAATAAAACTTCTTAGTTATTAGTATATACTATAATAATAAAGCTAAGTTTAAGCTTTAAGTACTACTAAGTAAGTCTTATAGTAAGTTATTAGTATATCTAATTATAAAGGTTAATTAAGTTATAGTAGTAAAGCTTTTTAAATAACTCCTAAGTAAATTTATACTTTTTTTTATTAGTAAATAAGCTAATATTTTTTAGCTAGAGAAAAATAGTAATACTATTAACTAGGTTATTAATATATTAGCTATAAGTAGCTTAGTTAGTAAATATAAAGAAGTTTTTAGTATTAATATCTTTAAGAAGGTAGTTAAGGTTAAAAGCTAAGACTTTAGTAAAGTTTTATTTTTTATCTTTTATAAAGGTACTATAGTAGTTAGCTAGTAAGACTTTTATAAAGATAAAAGTCTTAGTGTTAAAAGTAATAAAACTACTAGTACTTATAAATTAAGTTATCTTTAATAAAAAAAAAGAAAGTTAATTAGTAAGTATATTATTAACTAGTATATAATAGTATTATAAATAAGGTTTAAAGGTACTTATTAGTTAAGGCTTAATAGTATAAAAAAGATATTATCTTTTATCTCTAGAGAATAAAAAAAAGATCTTAGAATAGTATTATAGTAGTAATAACTAAGGTTAAATAACTTATAACTATATTACCTAGAATAAAGATTCTAAGATAAAGAGGAAAAGAAAACTATAGTAAGGCCTTCTTCTATAGCTTTACCTTTAAATCTCTCTATAAACCTTTTCTTAGTTATATAACCTTTAGTAGTCTATACTTAGCCCTAGTAGTCTCTATAGCTTATTAGCTACACCTAGTATAGCTATTATAGCCTATAGTCCTAGTTACCTTATAATAAATATTACTTTTACTTTACTACTTAGTAGCTACTCTTTGTTATTTATTATATAATTTAGCCTTCTTAAGAGTCTATCTATAGGGTTTTATATACCTAGTTTAAACTTAATATTAATATTATATACTACTAGGTTATTAAGCTAGTATAGCTACCTTAGGTTAAGGTACTTCTTTATATTTAGGAATTAAAGGTTAAAGTAATTTATTTATACTATAACTATTTTTTTATTATAGCTAATTTATTACTACTAGTTCTATAGGCTATTAATAATTACTAGTAGCTTTATATTACTAGTACTATAGTATATTTTTACTTTCTTTAGCTTATATAATTAGAAAGTAATAAGATACTACCTTCTTTTATACTACTATATAAGTACTACCTTAATAGTAAATTTAAATATATTAGTATAGATTACTATAGGTAGGTCTATATTAAAATAGTATAGTACTAGCGCTTTAGTAAAAGCTATAATAAGTTACTTAAATACTATAACTACTATAAGATCTAGATATAGCTTCTTTCTTTAGTTCTCTTTTAGCTTATTAGTTAAAGGTACTAATATTTTAGAGTAGTTATAAATAAACTACTTATAAAACCTTATAAATCTAAGAAATATTTAAATATCTTTAATATTATATAGTAGTAGCTACTAAGTAACTACCTTAATATACCTTTACTTTATAAAGATACTTTTTATTAAAACTATAAATCCTAAGAACCTAATTATTATCCTATAGAACTTATATTTCTTTAGATTAAAGTAAAGCCTTTATTACTTTAGCTTTATAAAGACACTATATATATAGTTTATTATTAAGCAGTGCGTTTAGGGGGCAATTTATATAGTTAAAAGTAGCTTATTTCTTCTATCTATAGTACTATAATCTATATTCCTTAAATATTACTTTACTTAGTAAATTCTACTATAAGTATCTATATTTAGGAGCAAGGGTTAGATTAATAAGTAACTTTATTCTAGAGAGTAGTATTAGTTAGTAATATCCTATATAATATACCCCCTTAGGCGTTAGCGTAGGTTACTGTACGCCTAGATATAAAGAAAAAATAGTTCTTTTAGCGTAAAAGGACTAGTTATTATATAATTATAGGCTACTAGTATTAGGTGTTCTTATTAGTAAAGCTACTTACTATAAGGCTAGCCTATGCACTAGTAGATATTTACCTTAAGACTAAATTTATAATTACTCTTTTTTTTTTTCTTTAATAACTATAATAATAATTATAAGTTATATTATTATTTTTTATTATAATTAATTACTAACTTATTATCTTTTTTATTACTATACTACTTTACTTAATTACTAATACTCCTTTTTTTTTTAAATATCTTATAAAACTATTACCTTTAGTAAGGCTTATATATATACCTTTGTAGCTACTATAGGCCTTAAGGCTATAGTAGTCTTACTACTATATAACTACTATAGTTACTATAAGTGTACTTTATCTTCTCTTAAGGAGAAAAAGAAAACCTTTAGTAAGTCTATAGGGAAGTAAGAACCCCCTATAGATAGGTCTTATAAATATTATCTTATTACTAGTTAATTAATTTTAGTGCTAAAGAATAAGTATAGCTTTTTAAAAGTAATAATAAGTAGTCTTTTTAAAGACTAGCCTTCTTAACTTTAGTTAAAAAAAGCTATATAACTTAGGCCTAGATTTACCTTTAACTAGTATATTACTACTTATTATTACCTAGTTATTTCTTAATTACTAACTTATTTTATAAATAATAAAGTAGTAGTAAAATAGTTACTTTTTTACCTTTATATTAATAATAAAGAGAGCCTACTACTATCTCCTAAGGTTAAAGAAGATTTAGGTAGTAATAATAATACTTTTATAAAGGCACTAAAGTACTAAGAGGGTATAGTAAAGAGACCTACTATTATTAGCCTTTATAAGTGTTACTTAAAGAGTACACTTATAGGTTAATCTAATAGTAAGTGTCTCTTAGGTCTTAGCCTTAAATATTACTAATATATTATATATTAGTGTATATATATACTACTTACCCCTAAGGTTATTAGCCTAGCTAATACTTTTTTATATACTTTAAATAATAAAAAGGCCTTATATAAAGTAAGTTACTTCTTATTTATATAATAGTTACTTTTACTTATATATCTTTATTTTAGGTAATTAAAGCTATATAGTTATATATATAGGTAGTTTTACCTTAAACCCTAAAAAAAAGAAAGCTACTTTACCTATAACTATCTTCTTTAATAAGGATAAAGAGGAGAAGGACAAAAGAAAAAGAAGTAGAAGGAGAAAAAGAAGAAGGTATATAATAAAGTAAGTAGCCCTAAGGATCCCTTTATAAAGGCTATTACCCCTAAGTGCTCCTTTAGCTTCTTTATTAGTCTTTATATATATTATAGTGTCTCTTTAGTGTTACTTATATATAGGCTAACCTTAATAGCTTTATTAGTAAGCTCTCTTTATATAAAGAACTTACTTTATATTTTATTATCTCTTAGATAACTATATAGATACTTTTCTTTATTAATAATAGGCTCTTTAGCCTTTAGGCTATTTTTACCTTTTTAGAACATTAGGCTTCTTAGCCTATAGGCTATTTTTTAATTTTTACTTTAGCTTAGGCCCCTTAGCCCTAGGCTATTATTTAATTTTAGAGAAGTTTTTACTTTTATTCTTCCTATTATTTATTAATTAGGTCTTTGTTTTTTTTTATTCTACTGTATACTATATATCTTATAAGTTAAAGAGTACTCTAAAGTGCTTAAATTTAGCTTATAGGAGATTTTTAGTAAGTTTATTTATTAGTATTTTATTTATTAGTAAATATATAATATTAACTTTACCTTCTATATAGACTTCTATAGCTATATATTCTAGATATTAATATAGTAAAGTTATATTATAATTCTCTTTTTTTCCTTATAACTAAGTAAATTATTTACTATTATTATATTATACTACCTATATATTATCTTTTAATTTAAGGTAGATATTATAAAAGAGGTATTTTAAGGTAATAAGCTCTTTAGTTATATAGTTAAAAGCAAAAAGCTTAGCTTTAGTTATTAATATTATAACTATTACTTAGTAAGTTACCTTCTAATAGATTAGGCTACTAAAAATATATAATATACCCTTAGGATAACTAATAAGTAATTATATTATTAGTAAAAGAAGTATTACTTATATAAAGAAGTTATATACCCTTTAAGATACTAAAGTATATTAATAGATATAAGGTATAAAAGAGGTATTAAATATACTACTTTACTACTTAAATATAGTATACACTTAGGTTTATTAGGTACCTAGAGAGAAGTAAGTAAGTAAATACTATATCTAGCTAGATTATTATAGTAGTATATAAGATTAATTTAACTATCTTTAAAAAGCTTTACTTTTACTAGCGTTATTATCCTTTATTTTAAAGAAAGTCTATTATTAGTAGTAGTATTATAAAGAAATCTTATCTATATATTTAAACTTTACTACTATATTATAAATATATTAGTTATAGTAGAGTATATCTTCTAGTTAGTCTATTATATATAATATAAATACCTAGATACTACTTTACTTCTCTAAGGTTCTTTATTTTATATACCTCTTTTAGCCTTATAATAATTACTTCTTTTGCCTTCTTACTCTCTTTTAGGTATATAATAAGAATATTATTAATATAAAAGAGTATATATATAGTATACTCCTTAGAAATAAAGAGACAAAGGTCTTCCTTTAATAACAAAGCCTTAGGCTTTTTAGTGTCTTTATAAACTCCTTAAACTAAAGAAGAGGTTATTATATAACCTATATAAGGCCTATATAATAGATACTACTTTTCCTTTTTACTAATAACCTAGTAGTAGCTTATAGTATACTAGCTTTCTTAATAGGTCTCTTTTAGTATTAAGAAATATATTAACTATATTAAGTTACTTAACTTAAGGTTAAATTATATAGTAATAGCTATTACTATATAAAAGGTTTATATATAAAGGTTACTATATATATCTAAAGAAAAGGGTCCTTTTCTTATATATTCCCCTTTATAATAACTTATACTTTACTATAGTTAAGATATTCTTCTAGATCTTACTTATATATCTATACTTACTTTAATAAAAAGCCTTATTCTTAGTAGTAAATCTTACTTATTAATTACCTTAAACACTTTAAGATACCTTAGTTCTATAATTTTATAGTCTATTACTTATTATAGTAGTTAATAAAGGTCTAGAGGTATCTTAATTAACTTCTTTAGTGTCTATAGTAGTCTTATAAGATTATTATAATAATATTACTTTTATTTAATATTTATAGTATATAATAGGTTATTAGCTTATATATTACTATATTTACTATAGTATATAGTGTATAGTACCTATTACTTACTTTAGCTTTTGCTTCTTATTAATTATTTAAGAAGGTTATAAAGAAGCTTTTAGGCTTAGTCTTTTCTCTTAACTAAGGGACAAGAAGAATACCCCTTAGAGGCTACTAGTAGGCCCTTACTCCTAGTCTATACTTTAGTATACTATAGTTAACTATACTTATATATACTAAAGGGCGCCTTTATTATTACTTATTTTTATTTCTTAGCCTTACTCCTTTAGCTTAGACTATTAGTTAATTATATAGCTATATATTAATTTATATATCTTTACTATTTTAGAACACTAGTTATTATTTAGTAGTATAAAGGTTAAAAGACCTCTTTATATAAGGTTATAATCTCTTTTATACTATAGTGCTTAGCTTATTATATAATCCTACTACTTAACTATTATTAAGTATTATACCTAGTTAACTAATTTTAGAGGATAAGGCTATCTTAGTATTTAGATTACTAGGGCCTAGTGTTATCTTAGGAGTCTATACTTTTTTTTTCCTTTTATAGTAATACCTTAGTTATATTACTTAATATCTTAAGTAATTACTTTAGTATTACTTAATAAAAGGCTATTATTTTATATTATAGTAACTATTATTTTAAATACTATTATTATTACTTTTATAAACCTAAGTATATTTATTATTATATCTTACTTATAGTCTTTATCTTTAATAATTTTAACTATACTTCTTGCTTTTAACTTTACTATTATATTACTCTTTTTATCTTTACTTTAAAAGAACTTTATCTTATTAAAGTATATATTATATATAATAATTACCTTATATAGTAAAGGTACCTAAATCCTATAAAGGTTATATATATTTTATATATATTCTACTAAGTATTTAATATACCCTTGTAGTTTAACTTTAAATTATCTTTTCTTAATACCTTTCTTATAGTTACTTATTAATAGATAAGCCTAGTATCTATATATATATATTTATCCCTAGTAAAGACAAAGGTTATACTATAATACTACTGTATATACTAGTGCCTACTAGTAAAAGTACTATCTAAACTAAGCCTCTTCTTTCTTAATAGGTAAGGTCTAGTTATAATACTAAAGAGGGCTTATATTATATATATAGATTACTATAAGTACTATAGTAAGGTTAGGTAGTATAGTTGTAAAAATTATATAGTAGTTAATTTAAAGGATAAATTAATAGGAAAGCTACCTACCTATTAAAAAAGGGATTTATAGACCTAAGAAGGGATTAGAAGGGATATAATTACTTATATATAGTCGTTATTATTAGCCTTAATACTCTATATAGAAATATACTACTAGTTATTACTATACTTTTATTTATTTAAGGAAATTTACTCTTTTTATAATTACTTTATTAATTTATACTTTTATTTTAGTATCTTTATAAATTAGGTCTAAGAATTATAAGACCTATTAATTAATATATATATTATTATTATTAGACGTTATTATAGTGTAGGTAGTTTTCCTATGTTTTACTATTCCTCTTTTCCTTTGTTAAGTAGCCTAGATGCCTTGCCCTTTCTTAATAGTGCCTAGAGGCAGATCTACTTCTTTAGTATAAGTATTCTATACTAGACTATAGACAGGCTCTCCTATGTAGTTATAATAAATTTATAGTTAATATAAATATAAATATAATATATTATTAATATTTAGTAATACTTCTACTTAATTAATAATAGAACTAGTAAAAGATATAGTAGCTATATACTCTTATAGACTAATTTATAGAGATAAAATAGACCTTAAAAGCCTCCCTTAAAGTAGTAAGAATACTAAGA
>NW_026851009.1:0-8414 GCF_030913465.1 Colletotrichum navitas
CTTAGAATTATAATAGTAGTACTAACTTAAATAGTATAAATAGTATAAAAAATAATAATCTATCTAGTATACCCTAGGAAATATATTTATAAGTATAAATATAATAATACCTAATCTTAATAATCTAAAGTAAGTCTTTATTATCTTCTTTTTATTTTACTAATTACCTCTTTAGTAGTAATTACACTAAAGAGCTAGGGGACAAGAGAAACAAAAGAAGATTAAATTAGCTACTACTACTAGGACCTAAAGTATACTTTTACTAATAATTAAATATATCTTACTAATATACCTTTTAATAAAGCTAATTATAATCCTTTAAAATATACTATATTCTATAGCTTTTAAAAGCCTTAAGTATTAAATTAATTAATATCTTTATAGCCTTATTAATAAAAATAGATAACTAATAAATTTTTATTATAGTTACCTTTATATCCTAATTAATAAAGAATAAGTAGCTACTACTACTAGCTAAATACTTATAATACTTTTTATTATCCTTAGATATAATAGAAAGACCTATTTTTTACTAATTAGTATTAACTTAGTAATTATACTTTATATTTTTATTAAATATATAATTAGTATATTATTAATTAAAGTAACTAGGAAAAAAGATATACTTAAAATAAGGACTTATACTTTAAGCTAAGTCCTTAGATTAAAAGCTAATATATTTCTAAAGGGAATTAATATATAAGCGCTATAAATTAATACATACGCACTGCTTTTATCTAGGCACTGCTTTCTATACCTCCTATTAGGCTAAAAAAATATTATTCATATTATTAAATTCTACTAGATCTATATAAGGTTACTACTACTTTTTACTCTTCTTACTACCTTGTTTATTTAAACTTTATTTTATTTATACTACTACTTACTTACTATAGCTTTATAAGGTGTCTTATTATATAAAACTTAACCTATTTACTTTTCTAGTATAGGCTATATCTTTTAAGACCTAGAAATAACTAATTACTAGGAACTACTACTATTATCTAGTAACCTCTTATTATCCTTTTTCTTAGAGGCTAGTTATCTTAGTGTTAGCTAATCTTATAAACTTAAAGACTCTTAGAGGTAATATAACCTTATTACTAAGGTTCTAGCTAATATCTTATATAATATATAACCTTTTTTATACTATAAACTATATTACTTTAGTCTAAAGCTAATACTTTACCTTATATACTACTTCTTTATAGGAATAATAAAGACCTAGTAGACTACTCTCTTATAACTTTTACTAAAGCCTAGCCTTTCCTTTTTAAATAAATAGTCCTAGTAACCTTCTTATCTTACTATATAGTAGTTTAATACTACTTTTAACCTTATTAAAGAGGCTCTAGGGACTACTTAATAGGCTCTAAGGACTACTTAAATAGCTCTTAGGACTAATTAATAACTTATAGTAGTACTTTTTTAATAATAAGACTTTATTTATTAGTAGTTAAAATAATAAAGTCCTTAAGGTAATTTATTACCTTATTTACTTTAATAATAATTCTTTTTTTAAAGTAATATATCTTTTTAAACTATAGCCTTATACTATACCTAAAATAACTAATCCTCTTTTTCTCCTATGAGTAAAATCCTAAATCTACTAATTCTTAGTAACCTAGAAGAAACTATTAATAACCTCTTTAATTAAATTAATACCTTTATAAAAGCTAATACGTTTAGTATTATAAAGTAAAATAAATATAAAGCTAAAGGCTAATTAAAGTAATATACTTTTTAATATAATTAGTTTAGTAAGCCTAGGCCTTGTAAAAGTACTAGTATCTAATAGTATAAGTCCTAAAAGAATAGCTATAAATAGTAAATAATTATAAAAGCTCTTAAAGAAGGGAAATAGCTATTATATTATTATAAAGACCCTTAGTATAGTTAGTATAACTATAGCCTTAGCCTTAAGATATTTATAAATTTATTTTATTATAGGCTTATTTAGCCTATAATAAATATAATTAATATAATAAGCCTATAAGTTAGTATCTAGTTATATAATATATATACTATTATTTAAGAGTAGTTCTTAGATTCCTTATTTACTTAATAAAATATCTATAATACTAAAGCTTATATAAACTAAGAGAAGCTAGGTAAATATTTACTAACTACTACTTTAATTAAGCTATTTAATAAGAGATATATCCTATATATAGTAAAGTAAGTAAATAATAAGCTAGACTACCTTGTTAGCCTTATCTAGACTTTTCTTTACTGCCTCTAAATATAGAAGTAATTCCCTAAGGTAATTAGTTTTAATAACACCTATAATACTAATTACTTTAAACTTCTACTCTTCTAGGCTACTAGGTAGACCTACCTTAGATTTATCTATAATACTATATTTAGCTTTATTAATAATAAAAGACTAAAGGGTTTTTAGTTTCTTTTAGTTAGTATTTACTAACTTATAGACTAATACTTAGTCTATTACTTTACTATTATTATTATAGACTATAATAAATAAATAAAGGCTATACTAAATAAGTAGTTTTTTAGTGTTTAATAATAACTTTATATTTACTATATTAACTTTAATATTATACTTAAGGCTAAGTAAAAGTAGCTTAAGGACTATACTTATAGTAGTAATAGTAGTAAGTCTAATAATAAGGCCTATTAGCTAATAATATAAGTAATAGCCTAGCTTAGTAATAAAGACTAAGCTTATATTAATATACTAGTAAATAAGCTACCTACTTATATATATTATAAGGTCTTTATAATATAGAAGCTAGTTATTTTTACTAAGACTAAGTATACTTTTAAAAAAGCTTAGACTAAGCTCTATAAAAAGTTTATTAACTAACGCCTAATCCTCTTGTACCTTTATATAATATACTTACCTTTAAGAGTATAGTAAGCTTATTATTTTATTTAAAAATACTAGAACTTTAGTATTTATATTACCTCTAATATAAAGTTAAGTAATAATAATATTAAAGACTATCTTTTAAATAGTCTTAGTTACTTATATTAACTTATTAATATTATATAAGATATAATTAGTAATTAAAAGCTATACTTTAGGTAAATATATATAAAAAATAAAGTCCTTTAAGGCTAAGAGTATATAGGTCTTTACCTTAAGCTCTTTAGTAAACTTTATATACTACTTTTCTTAAAGTATTTAATATTAATTAAGAAGTAATACTAGCTAGTAAAAAAGGTAATACTTTTTAATAAAAGACTATTCTTAGACCTTATTAGAAAATATAGTCTAAACTATACTATTTTAACTAAGCTTAGTATTTTATACTACTATAAGATCTTTACTAAGATACTTAATTTAGTAGCTTTTAGTAAGTAAAAAGTATATCCTTAGTAGTATCTTTAATAAATATTTTCTTTTAATCTTTACTACTAAATCCTTAATCTAAAGATTATAGTATTCTTCTATAGTAGGCTAAAGAATATAGTATAATTAGTCTTATTATAGCTAGCTTTACCTCTAGAGGGATAGTTAACTAGCTAAACCTTTACTAAAAGTTATAGCTAAGTTATAAGTAGTAAAAAGTAAGGCTACCTACCTAGAAGTAAGAATAGGTCTATATAAGAGGTAAATTAACTAAGTTAAAGCTAGATTTTAACCTTATCTTAGTAATAAATAAGAAGCTAGGCTAGTGTTCTTAGTAAAAGAAGAATAATAAAGAATTATATAAGTAAATAACTACTTTAGCCTAGTGTTTAAAAAATATAAAGTTAATAAAAAATAGTTAATAGTAATAATAAATCTTTATAACTATAATATAAGAAAGTAGCTAAATAGTAAGCTTTTTAAATATAAAAAAGGTTATTTTTCTTAAAGTAAATAAGAAACTAGCCTAGTAAAAAAGCTAACCTTTATAGCTATAAGAAGTAGGCTTAATAAGGGGGCTCTTTTTATAACTATAAGAAGTAGGCTTTATAAGGGGGCTTTTTTTATAGCTATAAGAAGTAAGCTTAATAAGAAGGCTAACCTTTATAGCTATAGGAAGTAGGCTTAATAAGAAGGCTAACCTTTATAGCTATAGAAAACTAGCTTTATAAGGGGGCTCTTTTTATAGCTATAAGAAGTAGGCTTAATAAGAAGGCTAACCTTTATAGCTATAGGAAACTAGCTTTATAGGAAGGCTTTTTTTATAGCTATAGGAAGTAGGCTTAATAAGAAGGCTAACCTTTATAGCTATAGGAAACTAGCTTAATAAAAAGGCTAACCTTTATAGCTATAGAAAACTAGCTTAATAGGGGGGCTATTTTTATAGCTATAGAAAGCTAGCTTAATAAAGAGGCTATTTTTATAGCTATAAAGATAGTGCTTCTTATAGAGGCTATTTCTTATAGCTATAAAAAGAACTTACTTATAAAGCCTATTTCTTATAGCTGTATAGGTTAATTAGTTAATAGTAAAGTAGAAGAGTAAAATAGTAGTATTAGTGTAATTACCTTTACTGCCTTTAAGGAAATATACTATTTGTTTAGGCTAATAGGAGGCATAGAAAGTAGCGCCTAGATAAGAGTAGTACCTATATATTAATTTATAGCGCCTATATATTAATTCCCTTTCTAAAATCCTTAAGTATAGTAGTTATATAGGATAATATTTTAAACACTAAATACTTAGATTAAGAAGGAGTTAACTACTAGAGTATAGCTAAATAACTTCTAAAAGAAGGTCTTAAAATATTTAGCTAGATTATAATTAATAAAGATCAGAGAGTTTAAAAAAAATACAAAATATAATATAATACAAAAGTATAATACAAATATAATATAATATAATACAAATACAATATATGTATTTGTATTATATTATATAAGAGAGACAATATATGTATTTGTATTTATATTATATTATATCTATATTATATTTTATATAATATATAACTATATAATATAAAAAATAAAAATTATTAAAAATTAGTAAATTAATTATATATAGTACTATTAACCTTTTTTTATAGTATAGTATTATTTATATATTTTATTTAAAATATAGTATACTTAAAAATTAAGATTTAGTAAAGTTTATTAAGTATTATTTATAAGTATTTACTACTATATAAGTAATAAAGATAAAATAACTATATATTACTTAAAGTATAATATATTAATATACTATAACTATACTAAAGTTACTATTAATAACTAAATATATACTAACAAACTATATAATAACTAACTATTAAGACCTAACTATATAATAAATAATAATATAATAAATAACTTTTAATACTTAACTATATAATAACTAAGTATATAATAAATAACTATATAATAACTAACTATATAATAACTAACTATATAATAACTAACTATATAATAACTAACTATATAATAACTAACTATATAATAACTAACTATATAATAACTAACTATATAATAAATAGCTTTTAATAACTAACTATATAATAACTATCTATATAATAATCAACTATATAATAACTAACTATATAATAACTAACTATATAATAAATAGCTTTTAATACTTAACTATATAATAACTAATAATATAATAACTAACTATATAATAAATAGCTTTTAATACCTAACTATATAATAACAAGCTATATAATAACTATCTATATAATAACTAACTATATAATAACTAACTATATAATAACTAACTATATAATAACTAACTATATAATAACTAACTATATAATAACTAACTATATAATAACTAACTATATAATAACTAACTATATAATAACTAACTATTAAGACCTAACTATATAATAAATAACTATATAATAACTAACTATATAATAACTAACTATATAATAACTAACTATATAATAAGTAACTATTAATAACTAACTATATAGTAATACTATAGAGTATAGTATTAGTTATAATTATTATAACTAGGAAAAAAGTAGTGTGAATAAGGTTTTAAATTATAATATTAAAGAAGTAAAAGAATACTATATTACTAATATTATTCTAAATACTTTTTATAGTAATAATATTAAAAATCTTAGTATTAGTAACTAAGTAACTAAGAGTAAATAATAATATAACTACTTTTATATATATATATAAAGAAGTAATAGTATTAGTATTAATAAAATATTTTTTTTAATATATAGATATATATATAAACCTACTAATATATTTTTACTTATATATTATTAGACTACTATATAAATATATATAAGAAGAATTAACCTTGTATTCTTTCTTTGTATTTTGTATAATATACAAAATATAATACATGTATTTGTATTTATATTATATTATATATAGGAAAAAATATAATATAATTACATGTATTATATTATACTAGAAAAAAAATACAAATACATGTATTATATTTATATTATATTTGTATTATATTTTTTTAATACTCTAATAAAGATATAATATATAGGCTGTTTTAATCTACTAATAATAGTACTATTATTTACTACACTCTTAATAATAGCCTAGTTCTTAATCTAAGACTAGAACTCTTATATAGCTTAACTATTAAACTACTTATCTTTAGGGTTAATAATTATAAACTTAAAATAAAGCTTACTAGTAAGGCTAAAAAAAGACCTTTAACTAGTAGTCTTTAAGGCCTAAAATTATAATAAGTAATTAGTAAGAAAAAATAAATTAAGTATAAGAAAGACTAAATTAACTTATATTAAGATAGTGCTTCTTAATCTTATAATACTTAAAACCTTATTTCTTAAGTATAAAGTCTTTTAGTAGTAGAGTAGACAAGTACTACTATAGCTTAATAACTAAGTAAAAAGATAATTAAGGTAGTAAGAATTAAATTATACTAATAAGATATAATTATAAAGTAAAGTTATAATTAGGTAACTATAATATAGAAAAGAGTTAATTAGTTAGTAAAGTTACTAGTTAAAAAAGATATATTAATAAAAAGAAAAAAAGAAAAAAGCTAGTAAAAGGGCTCTTTTTATATTTAACTAAAGGTTAAATTAGGTATATAAACTAAGAAAGAAGATAACTAATAAAGGTAAGTTATTTAACTTTACTTTAACTTTAACTAAAGGGATAATTTATAACTTATAGTTACTAAATAATAGTAAATTACTCCTTTATTACCTTAAAGAACTACTAAATAGCTTTTTTTTAGATTATTTATAGCTTTTTTTATTTACTAGACTTATAAGTTACTAGTTTATAATATATAATCTACTTAACCTACTATAATTAATTTTTTTTCTTTTACTAATAATAATAATAAGCTTTAGTAACTAATAATTTAGACTACTATTTAAGTACCTTTATTTACCTATTTACCTTTAAAACTCTACTTCTTAACTATTAACTACCTAAACCTAATCTTCTCTCCTTAATCTAGAAAATATTTACTAGTATTACCTTTTACTTTCTTTTAATTATAGTTACTATATTATCCTTAGCTTCTTTTACTTTACTTTACTTATTTATAATTAAGTAAATAATTATACTTAAATCTAGTGCTTCTTTACTATTAATAACTATAAGATAAATATTTAGTCTTAGTTTAGATATTAGAAAGATAACTATATAATTAGCCTTAAGACTACTTCTCTTACTTTAATCTAAGTAGTAAAGTTCTCTTAGTTCCTTAATTAATAAGTAGATACTAAGTTTTATACTTAGATATACCTATATTATAATTAGATCTTAATAAGAAAAAGCTTCTTAAAGATAATCTTTACTCTAGATAATATCTAATTCCTTAACTAGCTATACTAGAATAATATAGATAACTTCTTTATATAATACTAAAACACTTTTAAGAATATAATAAGTAATCTAATATAAATAAGTTAGTTATACTATAAAGTAAAAGATATTTTACTAATTACTATAACTTATAAGAATATCTTTTATATAAAGATTAGATTATAGGAGATAAATTAAAGCTATACTATAGATTATAATATAAGACTTAGCTCTTATTTAGAATATTACTATTATTTTAATTACTTAGGAAAGTATAGTAGATTAAGGTAAAGTTAAAGTTATTTTACCTACTTTAAATAAGATTATTACTATAATTAAGACTTAGGTATATATTATAGTATTCTCTTTTTATATAAATAACCTAGGCTATTTTAAAAGGCTAATTATAGATTAAAGAGATAGTATAATCTACTAGTATAATCTCTCTAGGTAAGTAAGTAATTAGAATAACTATTTATTAATAATATTATAGCCTTAAAGGACTACTATTAAAGAATAAATACTTTACTATATATTTATTAACTAATTAATATAAGTTATATATTATTAATTTAGTCTAGTAACTAAGAGAATAAAAGTATAGTCTATATATACTTAAATAGTTCTAAATAGCGCTATAATTTAGAGAACTTTACTTAACTAAGAATATATACTAAATAGACCTAAATCTTTAAGGAAGCTTTAGAGATAAGCTATAATTATTATAGATTAAGTAGATTAGT
>NW_026851010.1:0-8349 GCF_030913465.1 Colletotrichum navitas
AGGCAACTATATAAGAATTATTTCTTTACTATTATCTATATAACCTTAGATAATAAGCTATAATTTCTTATAAGGCTACTTATTTTTACCTTTTACTTTATAGACTATATATAATTTAAATATATAGGTATTACTATAGGATTTCTTATTATAGGTAATAATATAAAATACACTATAGTTAATAAAGGCTTTTACCTCTACCTTATTAAATTCTTTAAAGGGTTTACTAGGTATAGTAATAATCTCTTTCTTGTGTAGCTTAACAGTAAGTATATAGTCTACCTCCTCTTTTATAGTTAAGAACGCTATAGTTATAGTAAAGTATATCTTTATAAAGAATATAAGTATTAGGTTTTTTTATAGGTAACTATAGTGTTATTATAGTAGTTTATTATTAATAATAATAGTATTATATACTTTTTCTTTAGTATTAAGTATCTTTATAAAGTCTTTTTATACTTATATAGTGTATATAAAGTTATTTTTTACTTATGTAAAGTAGCTAGTAGGTTTATCTAGTGTAAAGAGGTCTAGTTAACCTTTCTTTATATAGTAAAGTTTTACTATAGTAATCCTAAAGTTATATAGGCTATAGGGTAAATTAATAGTGTAGGTAGTACTATTATTAGTAATAAGGTAAAATAGGCCCTATTAGCTATATTTTTTATACTATATATAAATAAAAGATTAAAGGGATAAAGTAATAGTATTAGTTAAATCTAGGCTATTATATATAGCTAGTGCTTTATAAAGCTATTACTTTATATAAATTTAGTATACTATAGCTATTACTTTCTTAATTACTTTAGTGCACTATATAGTAGTTATAGTAGGTAGTAACTTATTAGTTATTTAGGGGTATATACTAAAAATAAAGAAAGTTAAGACAAGGCTATTGTCATAGGACAAGTGCCTTATATAGTAAATAGATAGGTAGGACATAGGATTACTTTATTAGTATATATCTAGGTATATGCCTAGGGGTATATATCTTATTACCTATTTCCTCTTATAAAGAAGGGCAACCTTAATAGACAACCTATACTAATACCTAGCTTTTGTCCTATATTATTTATTTAGCTCCTTGTTATTACTTGCCTTATTTTACTACTCTACTATTATACTTTACCTTTATACTATATTACTTTATATTGCCTATTATAGCCTTACTCCTCCTGTTAAATCTATAATAGCTAGCAAGAAGGCTATATTAAGTAGTAGTATAACTACCTTAATCTACACCTTTAAATTTTTTTTTTACTAAAATATAGTAAAAATACCCCTCTACCTTAATAAGAATTAGCTTATAAAAACAGTATACTAAGGCTAGTATAGCTAGGCTAAATTACTAATATATAGCGTATATATATATAGCTTTAGTAAAATCTAAATTATAAAGTTACTTATTCTTTACTATAAAGCCTTTATAATAATATATATACCTTTATATTTATAAAATTTAATAGTAATAGACTATTTTATAAGATAATAAACTAGTAAAAAGGGTTTAAACTAGATAGTAGTAATATAGTTAATTTATATTAGATAAGATTAAACGTTTAAATAGTAAAAAGAATTATTAAGAATATAAAAGAGTATCTAGACCTATATATATAGCTTTATATAGAAGCTATAGATATCTTACTATTTTATACTAACTTATAAACCTCTTAGTTATTAAAAAACCTAGTTACACTAGAAAAATATATAACTAAGTAAGTACTAAATACCCCTTAAAAAATCCCTCTTTAATAAACTAACTTAAATAAAGACATTATAATAGGTAAAGCCTCTACCTAAAGTAAAAATATTTTACTAGATAGTATATTACTAAAGTAAATAAAAGGTATAGTAATATTATAGTAATTACTAAAAGGTAAAAGACTAAAAATTATAGGCCTACTAGGCTCTTACGCTAGCCTACTAGTAGATCTTACTAAGAAAAGTAGACTACTAGTCTATCTTTAATAACACCTATACTTTATACTAGGTTAATTCCTAGCTAGTATAAATAACTACCTATATAGCCTAGACCTACTAAGGTTTTAGCCTATATAGGCCTAAATAGTATAAGCCTTTTACTTATCTTATAGAGTGTATTAATAACCTTTACTATTAGGGTAAATAATATATATACTACTTATTACCTAAGGACTACTAGTAGTATACCTATTCCCCTAGGGAACTACCTAGGTAGACTACTAAGCACTACTTACCCTCTTATACACTTAATACTATTAGACTTAACAGTTAGGTAGGCTTAAGCCTTATAAGGACTACTACCTCTAAGTTAACTAGTAATTAACCTTATATAGTAGAGATAAGCACTAGCCTTAATAATACCCTCTACTATAGGCCTAATGCTACTAATAGATATAAATAAGTTTATAGTAGCCTTCTTTTATACTATAGTAGCCTAAATATAGTAAGCTAAGACCTTATTAGGTTTATAACTAGCCTAGGTTATACACTAGCCTAGATATACCTAATAATAATAGTTAAGATATTTTAGCTAAATATAGACACTAAATATTACTTACTTAACCTTATCTTTTATAACTACTATATAATATATTACTATAAAGTAAAGTTATAAATCTAAGTAGTTAAGGTAGTATATCTAAATAAACTATCCTTATAGTGTTTTAGTTAGATAGTTTAATAATATCTCTATAGTTAAGTATATAACTAGTAAAATTTTAACTTATAACTAGAGAATAACACTAGCTAAAGGAATAAAGGTAGTTATATATTACTAGATATCTTAAGGAATATTTTAGCTTATCCCTTATTAATATAGAGAAGTAGTTTAAAGAGAACTACTTTACTATTAAGAAAGTTAATAGGCAAATAATATTTATACCTTTACTTAATCCTACTTTAAATACACTAAGGCTTAGGGTAACTAAACCTAGCACTAATAGCTAATAAGGTTCTATAATAACCTTGCCTTTTAACTTTAGTAATTTTTTATAAACCTAAGGAATATAACTCCTTAGATATATATATTATACTTATAAAGGAATAACGCTAAGTGCTATAAGATATAGCACCTAGATTATATTATAACCTAGTGTATATTAATAATACTACTAACTAGAATAATATAGTTAGTAATATAGTACTATAGAAAGTACACTAGGATACTTAGGATCTAATATAGACACCTATAAGGACCTTATATAGTAGACCCTTTAATATAGAGAAAAGATACTACTTTATAAGGATCCTATAATAATAATAATAAGGCTTAAGAAACTACTACCTATATAATAATAGTCCTTAAGGAAACTATAGAGGATACTAGAACTATAGTAACTATTAATAAGACACTAAAGACTAATATAACTACTAGGATAACTTAGACTATTATAAGTATAACTAGTAGCCTTAGTAGAAAAATAAAAAAGAGGTAGTTAAAATAATAAGTAAAATATACTTACTAATCTAATAAAAAAGATAAAGTCTAATTTATTAAGAATATAATAAAAATATAGATGCCTATATTAATAAGCTTATTAAAGATAAGTATACACTTAAAGAAACAAGGAATTTCCCTAATCCTAGGCAGTAATATAAACTTTATCTTAATACTAAAGGACCTAGGACTATAAGTAATAGAGAGCTAAAGATAGTTACTAAAGATCCTAAAGACCCTAAGGACCTATACCCTAATAAATAAGGTTAAAAGGTACCTTAAGTAAGCTATTAAGGTATATAAAAAGAAGACCCTAAGGAGGTCCTAGATAAAAGCTAACTACTAATAACACTATAAACTTTACCTTTTAAGCTAGTAAAGTTATTAAGGCTATTATAAAGCCTAATAAAAAAAGAAGTTACTATAAGTGTACTTACTTCTAAATTAAAGCCTAGGTAAATAAGGACTTAGAGGACTACTTAGTGTATATTAACACTAGTATATTAGTAATTCTTACTAAATATAACTAAGTAAAAAGATTTATAAAGAACCTAAGATTTTCTTTTACTAAGCTATATAAAGTAAAAGCTATAGGATTATTATTTATATTAATAAAGATATTACTTTTAATATATACTTTATTAGAATAGTAAAAGGCACTAAAATAAAGGTCTATATAATAATTATAGTAAGAGTAGTTAAAAAACTCTTAGCCTACTTACTACTTAGTATACCTTTCTATAATAACTATAGTATAGTAGTAATTTTAATAAGAAATAAGTAAAGCTTAGGTTAGCCTATAATATAATAATCTTAGTAATAGTAAAGAATTACTTCCTTATTATAAGAAGAGTTATAGCCTAATATATAGTAATAATATTACTAGATTTAGTCTACTACCTCCTTATTAACTTTATTAACCTCCCTAAGAAATATAATAAAGAAAGTAACTTATATAAATATTAAGTATACTTAACTAATAAATTTACTTTAATATAATATTAGATTTATTAACCTCTAAGGTAATACTAGTCTATAATAATATAGGTAGACTAATTACTATTAAGAAGGCATAAAGGTAGTATAAATCTCCCTAGTATACAAAAGGAGTCTATATAGCTTATTATAGAGGAAGCACTAGACATAATTACTTATAGTAATATAGTAAACTTCCTTAATATTACTAATAAGTTCTTTAATAGTAAAAGTAAGACTACTATAATAGTAGACACTAGTAATAAATTAATAAACCTACTATTACTAGCTAAAGAGGTACCTAGATATAGATAATAAAACCTAACTTTTACCTTATAATAACTAACTACTATAGAGTAAAGATCTATATAGATAATCCTAAGTATATAAAGAAGCTAAAGACTATACTAATAAATATTATATCTACTATAACTATAGGTTAATACTTATACTAGATAAAGATAAGATAAGATTAAGCTACTTAATAGATAGTAAAACTAGAAATAGAATATTTATATATTTCCCTTAGTCTTAAGGATATAAAGCTCTTAATAAATAAAATAACTAGTAACATAAGATTAGTAAAATTAGTTAGTAATAACGCTAGTAGTACTAGCTTACCTCTTTTTATAGTATAAAAACACTATAAGGATAAGATAAAATATAAAGGGTATATAGTTACTAATATAAGGCCTTTAATAAGTAGGCTACACTAGATATTTATCTTTACCTAACTAAGAGGACATTATATAAGGACTTTAAGGTAAAAAGAGGATAATAATATTTAATACCTTAGGGTTTTTTACTAGCTAGAGTATATTTACCTTATAAGACTATATAGTAATAATAAGCCTACAAAGGCTTAAATACTTTAATATAGTGCTTATAGGCTTTAAGAACTTACTAGTGTACACTTAGTGCTTTATAGACTATATCTTCTTTAAATATTACTACTTTATAAAGGTATATATTAATAATATTATAATTTTTAGTAACTTTAATAAGGACTACCTTTAGTACCTAGAGATAGTCCTATAAATTCTTAATAAATACTATATCTATATTAGTATAAAGAAATTATTTATTAGCTTCTTATTTATAAAGCTTCTTAGTTATATAGTTAATAGTAATAGTATATATAAAATAGATAACTATATCTAAGCCTTTAGCTAACTAGCTTTCCTATATAGCCTTTAGGACCTTAAGATATATCTTAGTATAGTAGTTAGTTATAAATAAAGATACTATAGTTTAATATAATTATAGATCTACTTTACTAAAGAAAGTAAAACTTAATAAATAATTATAAAAGAAGAATACACTAAAACCTAGAATAACTTATTAGTATAAAGTAAAAATTATTACTAAGGAGACCTTTAACCTTATAGCTAAAGAACTTAATATATAGAAGACCTTATAAGAGAAACTTTATAATTAGGCTATATATTATTACTATAACCCTAAGAAGCTACTCTTTTTTAAGATTAATATATATATTAATAGCTTTAGGCTTATAGTGTTTTAACTTAACTATAACTAGATAAAGAGAAAATACCTAGAATTAATATATTAAATAACTATATTAACCTTATTCTTTTTTCTTATAGACTATAACCTAGGTAAAAAAACGTTTTAGTGTAACTAAGGCTAAAGTAGTAGCTATTATATAGGCTATTAAGAAGCTCTAGAAACTTATCTAGTTAAATAGACATAAGGTTAATATTCTTATAGACTATATAGCTATAAAAGGTATTATTACTTATATATTATTATAGATAATAGACCTTAATAAGGCTAACCTATATTTTACTAACCTACTAACTACTTCTCTTAATTTTAGCTTTAAATCTTCTATGTCCTAGGTAAGCTTAATATAGTACTAGATACACTATCCTAACTCTAGTTACTTAACTTAACCTTATAAAGTATTTTTATATAAGGATAAGCTTATAGATATTAATAATAAAGACAAGGTTAAAGATATAGTAATAGTATAGTATATAAGTAATAAACCTCTAAGCCTAAGGAAGCTACTATAATAATAGTATAAATTAATAATAAGTTTATAAAGAGTATTATTATAGGCTACTAAATAATAAGAAATTTAAGGACTTAAGAGTATAGATTATATAAATATAAAAGATAGTTATAAATATATTACCTTAGATAAAGTAAAGAAAGATTAATAACTTCCTTATAAATAATAACTAGCCTTATATAGCTATACTACTATAAGAGATTAACTCTAAGGGATTAATCTTTTATATAGCCTTAGATAGTATATATAGACTTTATATCCTAAAACCCTTTATAAAAAAGGTATTTACCTTTACTTATAACAAGAAGTTTTACTTTAGGTATAATAGAATACTTACTAAGCTTTAAAGCTTCTATATTCCTAGAAAAGCAAAGTTAGTAAAAGCTTATATTACCTACTGCCTAGTATACTAGGGTAACTAGATAGATTACTAAAAGGCTATAGGATCCTTTTAATCTATTATAACACCTAGTGTACTTTACTATATTATCTTTATAGACTTTATTATAGATATACTAAAGGTCTTAACCTAAGGTAGCTTTTAGGCTATACTTAACTTCTATATTGTTAAATAGGCTTTATATATGCATGTACTTAGTAAAACGTAGGGGTAAATTAACTTCTTGTTAGGTGACTAAATAGGTCTATTTTACTATTATTATATAAAGTAGTTATATACTACTTAAGTATAACTTAAGTTATTTTAGCTAACTAAAAGGTATAATCCCCTCTTGATATAACTAAGGGCTAAATAACTAGTCTGTGCCCTTTAACCTTAAATTATAAACTATTTATAGTTAACTGACTAGGTGTTGTACGATTATTAGTATTAATATTCTAATACTTACTTTTCTTCTTTTATAATTATATACGCCTTTGCGTTAACTAATTAGATAGTCCTAATTAGTTCCTATAATAACTTTACTTTTAATAGCCTACTGTTGTATATAAAGTTATCTAAACAAAAATAAACTCTAAATATACCTTTTCTAAGAGTAAATATAAGGTAATACTTACTAAGCTAATTAAATCTGTTCTTTTGTGTGTACCTCTCTGTTTAGTTGTTTCTAAACAGTTGCTTACTTATATAATAAGTTTTTACTTTACCTTTGCTTCTTCCTTTACTTTATATTTATATACTTTTTTTCCCTTTGCGTAATTAGTAGCCTTAACTTCTCTTATATAAATACCTTTTACCTTTTACCTTTTTTTCTTTTTTTTTTTCTTCTTTATGCTTTTTTAATAATAATAAATAATATATAAAACCTTGCTAGTATAGTAACCTTACTACTTTCTTTTCTTTATCTCTCTTGTATGTTAATTAATTAATAACTTTTTTTCTCTCTTTTTAACTTATTAATTATTTATTACTTTATATATATTTTTTTCTCCTTGTTGTTATTAACTTTACTAATTTATAATAGATTCTTTTTATATATTATAATGGCCTAGCTTAGACCTTAGCCTTTAGTTATTAGTTCCCTTAGGGTTTAATAGGACTAGAATAGTGTAACCTGGCTTTATGTCTTAATAGGTAACGCCTAAAACTACGCTTTTTTCTTAGCTTTTACTATTAATATACAAGGTTCCTTTTTCCCTATTGTAGTTTATATATACTAACTTTTATTAAACCTTTAGGATAAGGAATAAAAGGTTATTAATATACTTTTATATAATATTACTATTTATCTTAACACTAATACTTCTGTCTAAGAGTTTATTACTAAAGTAATTTAACGTAAAGGCTACTTTTATATAATACTTGTTTAGTCCTATAGCTAACTTATGTAGGCTTACTTTTAAAAGTGTATAAATAATATACTTTACTACTTTACTAAATACTGTTGCCTAAATAACTATTAGGGAGAAGTATGTAGTAAGTATATCTAGATAAGCTATAGAGCTTAATGTAGCTATT
>NW_026851011.1:0-8309 GCF_030913465.1 Colletotrichum navitas
CTTAGATAAGGTTAGTAAGTTACCTTTATGTTTATAGGCACTTAAGGTACACTAGTAATAAGACCTTTAGGTAAAGTTATTTAGATTAGTTATATATATACTAGCTATCCTACTGCCTTATATATTAATATTTTACTTAGTTTTAATAGTGCCTTATAGTAAAATTAAACTACTAATCTTCTTATTACTAGTAAAATAGTAACCTTTTTTTATAATAAATTAATAACTAAATAATAAAAACTAATATAAGAATAATAAAAGACTAACTAGACTAAAAAAAAAATAGAACTAACCTAATTAAATATATAGGTATATATTTAACCTTAAAAAAGACCTAACTAAATAAAAAATAAAGAAAGTAAGAATTAGTACTATTTACTAGTAGTATAAAAATAAGACTAAGAATCCTATACACTAGCTTTCTTTTCTCCTTAATTAAGGAAAGCTACTTACTATTATAGGAGATAGTAAAGAACAAAGATAGTAAAAACTAGACTTAAATATAGAAACACTAAGGATAATAACTATATTACTAAGAACCTACCTTTTTAGACTAAGGTATAATACCTTAATAACCTTTATACTAACTAAATCTCTTTTTATTATATAATTTTATAAAACTATTAGCTTAATTAGGTTAAAACTAATCTTTACCTATAGAGAATAGTATTTTATAATTAATAAGACTATAATAAAGAAGTATATATAGGCCTTTAGCCTTAATCTTAGCCTTATTTATACTAAGCTTTACTAAGAGATATAGTAATAGGTAAAGCTTTATACTTAGAAGGTATTATATAATACTTTTATTACTTTAGTTAAAGTTACTTCTCTTTAAAAATAATAATATTAGCTTTTAGTAGTACTTAATATTTATTTTTTTATAAAGACTTTTTACTAGTTATATACTATTATCCTCTAGTTACTAAGATACCTAATATTACCTTATTAGTCTTAATCTTTAACTTTAACTTAAATATATTTAATTAGACTATTCTTAGCCTTAGTAAGTCTTTCTAAGGATACTATAAGACCTAGGTACTTAACTCTAATTTAGACCTAGGGTAAATAAAAGACTTTAGTACTATAGCCTTTTTAAAGATATAAAAAAAAAAAAAAAAAAAAGTAGACTAGTCTAACTATTCTAATTAGGCTAATAAGACTTCTTTAATAACTATTAGTTAAATACCTCTTAAGGGATAGCCTATTTTTACTATATATAACTATTATACTTAGTAAAATATAATAACTAAGCTAGTTACTTTTACTACTACTAACTAAGAACACTTTTAATATAGAACTAGAAGTCCTTATAGTCCTTAGCCTTATATATTTATTAAAATACTACCTCTTAGTTCCCTAAAAGTACTTACCTTTAATAGCTATAATATTACTTACTTCTTAGATAAGTATAAAGCTTTAGTAAGGTTAACTAGTTACCTTAATTAAGAAAAGGTAACTACTTTACTATAGTACCTACCTAAAGAACACTAAGTAACTATTAAAAGTAAAGCTAGTACCTACACCTAGGCTTAGTGTTAGAAGTATAAGAACTAAGAGTATTTCTTATACTTTTAATACTTCTTTATCTTATATTTCCTCTATTATAGAGGTTATATATATATAAGATATATATATATATAATCTATTAACTTAGTAGATTAATAGATATATTAATTACGTAAGTATATCTAATTATATAATTACTAGAAGATAGGAGAAGGTACTAGAATGTCTAAGAAACCTCCTCCTAATACTATCTCTTTAACAAGGTTACTGCTTTAAGTTAGGGTTATTTTACTAGGGTTATTAAGTTACGTAATCTTAGGTTAATTTATAAGTAGCTTACGTAAGTATAGAACATTCTAGTAAGCTAAATAGGTCTATATAAAGGCTAGATTTCTTCTTGTTTCTAGTCTATCTTATTCTCTCTCTAAGTAAGCAAGTAAATAGATTAGTTAGTAATAAAATAATAAGACTAACTATTATACTCTCTTTATATCTATATCCTTATATCTCTATATCTACCCCTATTATCCTATATTCTTGCTTCTATAGGATATATCTTTATATAAGAGATATACTCTCTTATATACTCTTTAGCTATTATTCTCTCTAAGAGATCTAAGCCTACCTATTGTACTAATAGGTTATAAGCCTAGGTTATATACCTAGGGTATTTCTATTACTATAAGAGTTATATATACTCTTTAGTAGCCTATTTATCTATCTATAAGGTAGATCCCTTATACTATCTTTTCTTTATAAGAATATTAAGGTAAAAAGAGTAAGCCCTTAGTATTTCTTATAACTAAGAGACAGTATTTAATATCTACTAAACAGAGGTTATATAAGTCTATTAGTAGTAGTTATAAAACCCTTTAACTGCCCTATATATCTTATAAAGATATATATTTATCTAAGGAGGCAGAAAAAGTAAGACCTCTATTCTATAGGTTAAAAATACTTATCTATTTCTAGTAAAAATACTAGAAGAAAATAGTAGATCTTATTAGATATTAAGGTTTAAAGACCTTATATATATAAAAATAAGATAATAATATAATAAAGAAGTAGAATATATAATATAGTATTAATAATACTGTATACACTATATACACTAGATATAAGAATAACTACTTAGAAAACGGCTATATATACTATATAATAATAATATTTATATATAAAGAATAGGTCTTTTAAGTAAGACCTCCTCCTTCTCTAAGGAATTAAGAATATAGTTCTAGGTTATATAAAGTAAACAGATAAAACAATACCCTACTGCAGGTAAAATAATACCCTGTATTCTAATAACCTACCTAATAACCTACTTAATAACCTAGAATACTAAAGAAATCCTTAGAATACCTAAGATATAGGTATAAGTAATCCCCTTATATCCCTAGGTCTAGTTAGATAGTTAGATCTATAAGCTCTTCTATTATATCTATAATAATATACTACCTTTATATCTTATCTCTTATCTCCTATCTCTTATTTGCCCCTTTTGCCTCTAAAAGGTTATAAGCCTAGCTCTTAAGACCTAAAAAGAGGTTAGAAAAAGTGACTTTCTTAAGAATTAAACCTATAGCCTCTGCCTTTTTAGGCCACTTTAACAACTTAACAACCCAACTAATTTAACTAACGCCTTCTGCTAAAGGCAATATTAATAGCAATAGATTTAAAGATAAACCTTCTTTGCCTTAAGGGCACTCTTAACTATACTACTTAGGCAGTTAAAATTCAAGCCCTTCTTATTTCTAAAGATATTAATATTAACCTTTAGAACCTACTTACTAAAGAGAATAAATAATATAATAACAAGGCTTTAGCCTATATCTAACTATATTACTCTAATAGGCCGTTAAAGGTTATAAAAGACTCCTCTATAGCCCTAGAGGCTTAGAAAAAACTGGCTGATTTATATAAACCTAAGGGTTTTACTAATGAATTTCTAACCTATAAGGAGTTCTTTAATACCTCTTTAGAGGATTTTAATACTATTAAAGAATACCTTGCTAAGGGTAAGGAGTTAACTAATAATCTAGCTAATAATAAGCTAGAACTACCTAAGAAGGTTATAATTACCTAAGTTTTAAATAGCCTTAATAATACTTATAAGGGTTTTATAACTAATATAATATAAAGCCTATAAAAGGACCCTAATTCTTATACTCTAGATACACTATTTTCTAGCCTTCTAAATAAATATAAAAGAAAGAAGGGTTCTACTATAATAAACCTAATAAAAAATAACAATAGAATAAGAAAAAAACTATAGAAAAAGCAAAAGGGTCTCTTCTATTAAAACTATAAGAAAACTAACTATATAGAGAATAACTATACTTTTCTTTACCCTAATAAAGCACCTGTTTAGTAAAAAATAAGAATAAGGATAAAGATAAGAAAGAAAAGAGAAAACAGTTAATACTACAATTTCTAAGGATATAGACTTAGATATAAGTCTAACCTCTACTAAAGGAGAAGAAACCCCTCCTGCTTATAACTCTACTGCCTATAATAATATTCCTTTTAAGAATATAAGTATAACCTATAATAATAATAATAATAATAATAATACTAATAATATAACCCTAGGTAATTTAATAAAGGAGAAACTAGGGAAATAAAACAGATTATATCTAGGAATAATAAATATATTACTTTTTGCCTTAATACTGCTGCTACTATTTATACTATAAGTAATATAAAACATCTATATAATATAAATACTATTAAAGAAAATATAAGGTAGGGAGAAGCAGAATCTTAACTACAAACTATAAAGGAGATATAGATATCCTAATTAATAATAATATATATACTATAAAAGATGTTTATTATATTCACAACTAGGCTTAAATCTTCTAAGTCAGAATAAGTTAGATAAAATAAATATAGCATCTATATTCTATAATAATAATCCTATACTATATAATATAAAGGAAGATAAACTACTAAGTATAGGAAGAAAGATTAATAGTTTATATTACTTTAACTTCTATATACCTTATAATAATAACTATAATAATAATAATATACTTAATACTACTACTAATAATAATAATACTACTACTAATAATAAATCTAATAAAGATAAAGATTTAGCTGTACTATGGCATAATAGACTTAGATATATAGCTTACTCTTTATTGCCTTACTTAAATAAAACTACTATATTAAATAGTAATAATAATAATAATATATATATACCTAAGATAAATAATATATGTAAAGCCTGTTTAAAAGGGAAATTTATAAATAAAGTAAATAAGATAAGTAATAATAATAGACCTATACTAGAATATCTAGAACTAGTAGCTTCTGATTTATGTAGACCTATAACTCCTATAACATATAATAAGAATAGATAGTTTATTATATTTATTAATATATATACTAGATTTACTTAGGGATATCTTCTGAAAACTAAAGATTCTAAAGAGATATATACTATATTTAATAACTTTAAGAATCTAGTAAATAATAATACTAATAATAAAAGAATAAGAGAATTTAATACAGATAGAGGAAAGGAATTTAATAATAAAAGAATAAAAGTAATATATAATAACAAAGGAATAATACATAATATAAGACCTCCTTATACACATAAACCTAATAGTATAATAGAAAGGATAATAAGAAATATAGTTAATAAAATAAGGACTTTACTATATAATTCTAATCTACCTAAATATTTATAGGGAGAGGCTTTCTTAGCCTCTATATATATATATAATAGAACCCTATATTCTTTTACAAATTATAAAACACCCTATGAAAATAGATATAAAATAAAACCTAATATATCTAATATAAGAGTATAGGGAAGTATATTTACTATAAAAATAAAGACCCTAATATTAGAAAATTAGATTTAAGAGCTAATAAGGGCGTTATAATAAATTACGGAAATAATGCTTATAAAATATAGGATATAATACAGAAAAGACCTATATAGTCTAGAGATATTACTATACTAGAAAATAATTTTATAACTAACAATAATAATAATAAAGAAAGTCTAGAAATAAATAATAATATAAATAAAGACCTTAATAGTAATAAAGATAATAGTAATACTAATAATAATATATCTAAAGATAATATAATAATAGAAATACCTAAGATTGATAAAGAAGATTATATAGACTATAAAGAAGGTAATCTATTTGATACTATAGAAGATTATCCTTCTATTAATATATTAGCTCCTTTAAATAGAGCTAAAGATAAAGCATCTTATATACTATCTTCTAATATATTAACTGAACCTTCTACTTTTAAACAATTTCTAGAAGATAATAATAAAGATAACTAGATAGAAGGTATAAATAAAGAAATTAAAGAATTAGAAAATAATAATACATGGACTATTATAAAAAATAATAATAATAATAATATTATTAAAGAAAGATAGGTATATAAAATAAAAGAAAAAACAGATAATAATAATAATAAAATAGAGAAAATATATAAGGCAAGATAGGTAGTACAAGGCTTTAATTAACACTTAGGTATTAATTATTTAGAAACCTTTAGTACTACTTATAGGCCAGAAAGCTATAGATATATAATAATATTAGCTGTTGCTAATAACTAGTATATACAACAATATAATGTAACTAATGCCTTTGTGCATACTAATATTAATAAAGAATATATACTATAATTCCTACTAGATATATATATAATAAAGAAGCTAATAAACTAGTTTTTAATAATAAAAATCCTTTATATAATAATAAAGAATATATATGTAAATTAAATAAGGCCTTATATGGTTTAAAATAAAGTCCTAGACTATAGTATAAGCATTAAAAGATATATTTATAAAAGAAGGCTTTAAAATATCCCCTTATGATGAAGCAGTATTTATATATAATAAAAATAATAATAAATAATACTAGCTTGTTACGTAGATAATATATTAGTAGTTAGAAATAATAAAGAATTTATAGATAATCTATTTAATAATATACTACTTAAATATATAAAATAAAGCCTATAGGAATACCTAGTATATTTCTAGGAAATAAAATATATATAGATTATAAAAATAAAAGCGTATATATACATTAAACTAAATAACAGATAAGATATTAAATAAATATAATAAAAGGGATTTATATCCTTATAATACACCTATAGATAATAATATAAAGTTATATAAAAATAAAGGACAAGCAACTAAGGAAGAATATTAAAATATCAGCAAGAAATAGGTGCTTTAATATATTTAGCACTAAAAACAAGATAGATATAACTTTCCTGTTATAACTTTTCTAGATATATAAGTAACCCTTCTAAAGAGCATTTTATTGCCCTTAATAGAATATAGGGTTATTTAAATAAATATAATAATTAGGAATATATTATAACTGTAATAATATTAATAATTTTAATATAATAGGTTATACTAATTCTAACTAGGCAGGAGATCTTAATAATAGAAGATCTACCTCTAGTTATATATATACTTATAGATATTATAATCTTATTAGCTAGAATTCTATAAAACAAAAAACAGTAGCTTTAAGTACCTATAAGCTAAATATATAGCTTTAACAGAGGCTATAAAAGAAGCTATATATTTATATAATGTTATAACTATATAAGATAAATCTAGGGTTTAGTAATTTAAATAAACCTAGAATATTAATAGATAATAAAGCAGCTTAAAAGCTAGCAGAAAATCTAGAATTCCATAAAAAAGTTAAGCATATAAATATAAAATATCACTTTACTAGAGATACTATAATAAATAAACAGGTATATCTATATTATATAAATACAAAAGATAATATAGTAGATATTTTAACTAAACCTCTAGGAAAGGTTTTATTTTATAATATAATAAATACTATAAATATAATAGATAAGATACTATACCTAAATATAATAAACAAGAAGAAAATAAAAATATAAGAAATAAGTATATAAATAATAATAATAATAATAATAATAATAATAATAATAATAATAATATATAAAGAAAGTAATATATATATATAAATAAGTTACTATCTCTTGTTTTCTCCTGCTTATAAAGGTTTTAAAGAGATTAGTAAAGTATATATTTAAGTATATATACTTAATAACAAATAGCTATCTTAATTTTTCCTATTAAGGTTTTTATAGATAAGCTATATATAATAAATTATATATACCTTAAGGGGGGTATTAGATATTAAGGTTTAAAACCTTATATATATAAAAATAAGATAATAATATAATAAAGAAGTAGAATATATAATAAGTATTAATAATACTTATACACTGTATACACTAGATATAAGAATAACTACTTAGAAAACAGCTATATATACTATATAACAATAATATTTATATATAAAGAATAGGTCTTTTAAGTAAGACCTCCTCCTTCTCTAAGGAATTAAGAATACAGTTCTAGGTCACATAAGGTAAACAGATAAAACAATACCCTACTGTAGGTAAAACAATACCCTGCATTCTAATAACCTACCTAATAACCTACTTAATAACCTAGAATACTAAAGAAATCCTTAGAATACCTAAGATATAGGTATAAGTAATCCCCTTATATCCCTAGGTCTAGTTAGATAGTTAGATCTATAAGCTCTTCTATTATATCTATAACAATATACTACCTTTATATCTTATCTCCTATCTCCTATCTCTTATTTGCCCCTTTTGCCTCTAAAAGATCTTATTAAGGCTACTATAGGCTGTTTAATGCCTTAAGAACAACGTCTCTAAGGAACTAATAATTAGAATTCCTAGATTACTTCTATTTATCTCTTCTTTAAACTACTTAAGTTAAA
>NW_026851012.1:0-8232 GCF_030913465.1 Colletotrichum navitas
CTAAAATCTATCTATATAAGAAGCAACCTCTATCTATCTATAAGGTACCTAAAGCTATAAGCAGAATTCGGCTCGGCCTTGATTAGGCAGAGCGGCGGGTCGGGCGGAAGAGTAACAGGCGACAATAGAGCTGCGACATCCGGAGATACAACAAGCAGAGAAGAAGCAAAAGCTCAAGCTAGCCGCCGCAACATCTAAGTTAGTCACTACAAACAGGCAAAATACGTGTGTGTTCCCCTTCACTTATCACCGCCACTAGGTTCCTAGATACGTCACAGCCTTTTGAGACTTGTGGGCTTGTATTTGGACAAAGTCAGGCAGTCAGGACTTTGGAATACTGGGGATTAGGAACAGAACGCGAGAAAAACGGTTTGAATGAGACCACTGGGGGATTGTTAACGCGAGGGGTGGGAGATAAGTTAACGATGGCGTTGACGAGATGATGCTTTACGTAAAGTTCCTTGACGGAAGTAAAGTTAACTGGGACACAGGATTCTTAGCAAGGCTGTTGATGTACTTACAATCCTAGTCAGCAACAGTGCAGTGCCAGGGCCACTGGCGACGGATCCGCTGCCGTGATGACAGCGATGTCTACATGTTGTTGGGGGCTTGACGGCAATTTACAGGGGCGCGACGAAGTGACGGGTAGTTTATTAATGCTACAGAGCGTGGCTTTACCAAGTGTTTTGATAAAAAGATTTAATTGTCTGTTTAGAAGTGCGAGATGTGGCAGCCTACAAGAGGATAGAGAGACAGAGATGGAGCAGAGGGATCGTGAAAAGTCACCTGCCTTCTTCATGGATTCCTAATTAACAGCTAAGGTACCTAGATAACTAGCTACCTTTGCACTCTAACTACCTACTAACCTATATTTGACTTCTGTCAGACTTAGATATTATGCCTTAAGCTACCTCTCTAAAGCATCATTATTGTTAAAGACTATCTACAATACTACGTCCCAGCCTTATGACTGTTGATAGCAGACAGCCGCTCTGTCAAACTTGTCCATCCCAGAATAGAAGCATGTAGACAGGACGCGCCACGCGGGACCTGACCTCCAAGCTAGAGCCCACTCGCTCGAAACACCGTCCCAACTAGTAGTGGTGGTTACATATGTTAACTACTTAGGAAAGTCAGTTATTAATAATTGTCACAAAGCAAGAGGCTATAACGCCAATAAATCTAACTAAGTAGACCCCACAGTAGTTAACATGACTAGCGACCATTGTCGTGTCAACATTGACTTGGCGGCGACAATTGACGATTCTGCTCCTCCACCTACCTAGCCTACAATTGACTGCTGCTAACGGCGAGCTGCCCTGCAGGTGACAGCGCTTTTCTGCTCACGTAAACAATGAGCGAGACGCCAAGAGTGGTGTTGAGGATGTCGGGATTCGTCCAACTCACCCTTCCCACATCACGATGCAGAATTGTCACTTATCGCTTCGCCTGCAGCATCTCATCCGCCGCCATGTGCCACACGAACAAATATTTAGGTGACAGAGAAGAAACCCCTCCCTGGTGCCTGCATGTCAATGTTCCTCTCCACCAATGAACTAATACTGACCTAGAACACATTGCCTACAGCATCACCGTCGTCGGGTGGATGCACGGCAAGCCTGACCACCATCATCCACGACGTGTCTCAGTACCAGCTTCAAATTCCATGACCTGTCCGGCGCCACGAGCCTGGCACCCCAAGCATGGTTGCGTCATTCACCTCCTGGCCAACTTTGCAAAAGTACGAGTGTCCCTAATTCCCCTGAACCCACGACAGACTAGTTAATCTCAAATTCCAGATTCGTGGTGCGTGATCTCTGCTTCGTCTGCAGGCGCCTTTTCTTACCAGCTAGAGAATACATCGAATAGGGGTCATACTAAAGGTGAAGAGAAGCTTGATTGTTGTAAAAGGGTTCCTACGAGTGAGGGACCATAGAAATACGAGTGCCAAGGTTGGTCAGGTGACATCGCACACGACGTGGCTGATACCACCCGCCATACCGGCATGAGCTTTCTGTGATACCTTCTCAACCCCGTCACCGCGCAGTCCAGCGCCAACACCTCTCCCGCCCTAAAGCAGGACCCCCTCCCGCACCGGACGACGTCTCTTCATTTTATCCCCGGCCCAGCCCTACACCCGACGGCCCGACGAGAGCTTGTCCATCATAGAGAGTTTAAGGCCACCGCCGCTGCCGCCGGTCCCAATGCTGTCTTCTGAACGAACACCAGCATGTATAAGAATCACTGACGTCCCCATCACAATCATGCCCCCTGTCTCCCAAGGAGAGGGCCGGCTATCTACCCTACTGTCATCGCTTTCAAGCTTTTCCTAGACTTCGTCACTCTCAAAGCTGGCATGTCCCATCTTGCCGTCTAGGGCCATGGGTCCACAGACCCCATGCCTTCCGTCCTTATCCATCCGCCGTCTGAGAGGAGGTATTGGCCCCTCAAGTCCCTGAGCCTGTGTCCCTTGCTCACGCCACTAAGGCTAACGCAGAATGCTCCGCCGGTTTGGATGCAGAGAGCGCCATATCTGCTACCCGAAATCGTGTTCTACAACGTAATAAATAGGCTTAAAAAGCAGCTCTGCGGCATGGAAAACCGCTGACGAGTACGAGCTAGAGATCATACGGCTTTAGTTTAGTGAGTAATAACACTAATACGCGGAAGGCCCTTTGCTTAACCTACTATCCACGGAGGACGACACTGTATACCTAAATCCTAGACTTGATCCAAGAATCCCCACTGTGCTGAAGACAAGGAACATCTTGACGACCTACTATGTTAACTAAGTCAAAGCACCCACTTTCTAATCACCCCCACATTACAATTATATATATCTACCTTATATCTACCCTTAGCTACTACTAACTACTATATATATACTATTACTACTTTTATAGTTCTTATCTAAATAACTTTATTTTTTTAGTATTTATTCTTTATTACCTTATAGTTAAATATAGGAGCAGCAAGGTGAGGCAATATCTGTTGATATTAGTGATAACTGTAATGTAAAGCTAACTAGGAGTAGGCTGCCCGTAGTGGGCAGAGGCTGGCCGAGAAGGAGGTGGAGGTAGGTCACGTGACCTATAGGCTCCTCTACTAACACTCCCCCTTAGGCTCTACTAGCCTACTCCTGTATATTATAATAATAGTAGTAAATAACTACTTAACCTTAAATCCTCTAAGTCTAAGAAGTTTTTAAAGTATATAATAACTTTAGTAAAAGGCTAGTAATTTACTTATTAGTCTAGTAATAATTTATTTATATACTAATAAGCCTATATAATCTATATAATCTATTATTTATATAGTTTATTTATATACCTATATAACTTATTAATTTAACTTATTTACTATACCTAGTAGTCTAATAAAATCCTTATATTTATTTAAGGCTAGTGCCTTTATTAGGCTATTAGTAGCTATCTTAGTGTTATAAATAAGTTAGAAAGTAATATTCTTATAAGTATAAACCTCTTAGATTATCTATTTATATTAGATATTAATACTTTAAGTTTATACTTTATTAAGGGGATTTATAATGTTAACTATTACGTTAGTACTATTAGTAAAAAGGATAATTAAAGTATTTAGTAGTTAGCTAAGAAGCTATTTAGTATAGTAATAAATCTACTTTATAATAATTACTACTAGTATAAGGTTAATAAACTTTACCTTAGTAAAGCTTAAAGTAATAAAGGTCTATTACTTAGACTTCTAGGCTACTAGTAAGCTAGTAAAGTAAATAATATAACTACTTATAGATAACGTATATGCATAGCAAGTGGCCTATCATAGTGAGTGGCCTAGTTCCTTATTGCATAGAAAACCTCCCTTTTTTAACTATTTTTTAAAAATCTAAATCTTATCTAAAACTTATGCAACTCTGTATACAGGTGTCGATAAGAGTTAGAAAGTAAGAAAAAATACTCTAGAAATTATTATCTAACCCTAACCCTGTACTTTAATATTAAGCCTTATCGGTAGAGAGCAATAAAGAGTAACAAAGGAAAACAGGGTTAGGGTATAATAATAATTTCTATAGTATTTTTTTCTATAATTTAACTCTTATTGTTATATAATACAGAAGACTAGACCTTTTTTATTTATAGATTTGCTTTTTAAAAAATAGTTAAAAAAGGGGGGTTTTCTATGCGATAAGGAACTAGGCCACTCGCTATAATAGGCCACTTACTATATATATACGTTACTTATAATAAGTAATTATTAGTAAAAGAAGTATTTACTATAGTATAAAAGCTAATATTAGTAGAAAAGTTAAGTCTACTAAATAAGATACTATAATAAGTAGTATCTTTAAGGTAGTAAAAAAGGTACTTAATAGCTACCTAATAGGTAGATAATAGGCTAGTATTAGCCTAAGAGAGCTTACTAACTATAAAAGTCATATCTAGGTATATACTAGTAGTTAACTAGTTAAAGTAGCTAGTCTATTTAATATAAAGTTATTAGTTAGCTTTAGTATAGTTATCTTTATTCTAAGTAACAAGAAGGTCCTAGTTAGTAAGTAATAAGGTCTTAACTAGCTAAAGGTTAGTATAACTAAAGTAATAAAGTATACCCTTAGTATACTTATATTAATTAATATAAATCTTGTTAGTAGTAAAATACTAAATCTAAAAGCTAAAAAACTAAGAGGCCTTACTAAGGTCCTTTAGTAAGTAAACCTTAGTAAGTATATTATATACTTTCCTAGCTATCTTAGTAGTAAGTGTAGCTACTATATTATTATTAATATATATTAAGGCATAGGTATTAAGGTCTTTGTTATAGAAGAAGTAGATTTCTCTTTTAACTAGCTAAAAGCTAATTTTCTTTATTTTACCTTTAATAAGTATAAACTACTATAGTAGTAACTTATATAGACTATAAAAGGCCTTTTAGAGTAACTAGACCTTGTTATTAGTAGTAGTATAACTAGTAAGTTATTTAATATAAACGTTAATACTAGCTAGAATAAAGGTAGTAAGAAAAGTAGTATTAAAGTTATATATCTTATACTTTAATTTATAAAGAGTAATAATAGTAAAAAAGAGGTAAATAGTAGTAGTAATAGCTATAGCTATATATACCTCTTATAATAACTAATTACCTTACTTAAAGTTACTATAGACTACTTATTAGGCCTTAAAGTATATAATTTTATTATTTATATTAGTTTTAATATTAAATACCTATTTACCTAGTAGTACTTTAGCTCTAGTTAAGGGGTTAACAAAGGTATATACCTCCTTATTATTAAACTACTAGATCTTAGTATTATAGGCCTATTTCTAATAGTGCTAGTGTAGGCCTTCCTTTACCTTCTTAAAGGTAGTAAGTATATTATAACTAGTAAGTAGTACCTTTAATAATATTGTTATAATGTTAACTATTGTAGATAAATATTAGAGTTATTAGGTTAACCCTAATAACTTATTACTAGTAAATCCTTAGATATTTAGCTATAGATTCTCTAAGGATTTATAGGTAATAAGTTAGTTATTTAACTAACTAACCTATAATAATTATCCTTCTTTTCTTTATATATAATAGAGAACTATAGTTACCCCTATTATTTATTAATTACTACTAATATATATAGTTAACTATATTAACTTATCTCTTAGTGTTACTAACACTAATTAGTAGTTAACTTTACTATTAACTATATAGGTTAACTTTACTATCTAAACTATAGATTAGTAAGGACTATAAGAAGAGGTAATTATTACTAGTTAATTATTTATACGCCTAGAGTAAGTAAGTACTAAAAAACGCCTTTATAAATATCTTTACTATAATAGTTTATACTAATTACTTATTATAATAAGTTAATTAATAGATTTATAACTAGTCCTCTTAACTAGTAGAAACCCTATTAATTTATATTTATTATATAAGCTTTATTACCTTTAGAGAAGTATTTTTAACTATAAAAAACCCCTTACTTTATATACCTATAGCTAACTAGTAATTATTTACTATATATTATTTATTATAAGCTTTTTAGCTTACTAACTTCTTTTTCCTATATATATACTCCTTTTACTAACTAATAGCGTTAATAAGTTACTAATATAATAGCCTATTATTTTCCTTCTTTTACTAACTAATAGTATTAATAAGTAGCTAATATAATAGCCTATTGTTTTTCCTTAAGTTATTTACCTATAAGAGTATATTTTTCTCTAGCTATTTATACTACTAGTAGTAATCTCTTTAATAAATATATATACCTTCTAGTCTACTAGAAGAAACGCCTATGTTTAAGAGGTTATTAGGCTAATAGAGAGCAATAATAAATAATACTACGCCTATAAGTAGAAGACCTAAGCTAAGATAAGTAAATATAATAAGCTTATAAGTAAGTAAGGCTTATAAGTTACTATACCTTTGCCTATAAAGTAATAAGAAGAAGTTTATAGTAAGTATAATATACTACTTAACGTAAGGTAGTAAGTAGTAGTAATTAATAATATATTTACTATACTTATTAACCTTATATAGTGTATTCTCTTATAGTAATAAGGAAAGGACTATATTAAGAAGTTACTAACTAACTTTATAAGTAAGTAATAAGCTTTTATACTTAACACTATTACTATATTTTATATTAGTAGTTATAAGTACTATAACTATATTAGTAGTAAATTACTTTACTATACTTATAAGGATTTTAGTAAATAGTTTATAAATAACTTTAAGGTAATTAACTAAAAGGTCTTAATAAGCCTATATAACTTCTTTATTAATTATAGTATATAAGTTAACTATAGTAAACACCTATTAATTACCTAATATATATTTAATACCCTTTAATAAGAGGAAGGCGCCTACTAGACTAATAAGATAATTACTATTATTAAAAGATTATTATATAACTTTAAACTATACCTTAAAGACCTTAACTTTATTAAGAATATCTAAGGTTATAATATAATCCTATATAGTAAAAAACTAGCTAAAGTACACTTATTACTAGTAATTACCTATTAGACCTTCTGTAATAACCTAACCTTTACTTTACTACTACCTTTATTAATACTAAAACCTTATATAATAGCTAAAATCTATAGCCTATATATAATAACTACTATACTACTATAAGAGCTTTTATTAACTATAGTAATATTAATAGTAATATTAAGGCTAACGCTAAAGTAAATAAGTAATCTTATAAAATATACTTTAATAACTAGGCTATAAAATACACTAGTAGCTAGTATAAGACTATTAACTTAAAATTATATTATTCTATAACCTTTATATCTAGGTAAGTATAATATAAAACTACTATAAAGTAGTAATTTAAGTAATACTTTAAGGTAAACTATAAGAGTATTATACTTTTACTTTCTACTAATAGGTAGGTAATTTTAATACTCTAATAGTAAAGCTTAAAGAATAATTTAAAGGTAATAAGGTATACTTAGCCTATATTACTAAGCTTTACTATATATTATTTAACTTAATTACTTATAAAAACTATAGTAAGAATAAGCTTAAGATCCTTAAGTTACTTATTAAAAAGGTTACTAAGCTAGTTAAAGTAACTACTTATAATAGTCTACCTAAGGATAAGGATTATTATAAGTGCCTTATTACTTATTACTATAGTATACTAAGTACACTATAGCTTTTCTTAACTTACTAGCTATATTTATAGCCTCTATATATAACTATATAATAAAGTAGTAAATACTTTACTTTACTATAAGCTACCTATATAATACCCTATAGATAAATCTACTATAGAGGATAAGTAATTTTAAGTTAACTATAAGTATAATAGTAGCTATAATAATTATACTAATCTATAGTAAATATAAGGTTTTTATAAGGTAACTACTATAGTAAAAACTAGTATAGTAATAAATTAACTAAGAAGTACTTTATCTATAGTAAGCCTAGTTATTAGTTAACTAAATATACTAAAAAAAGTAGTAATCCTTGTTTAACTAGTATAAAAGTATTTACTTTATATAAGCTTTACTAGCTACCTTTAACTACTTTTTGTTTAACTATAAAGGTTATAATATAAGTTATTTTTAAGAAGTAAGTAATAGTAATAAATAACCTATTAGTAATAATAATAACTATATAGATATAGTGTTCTTTATATTTACTACCTTCTTTATATAACTATTAATTAATAGCCTAACTATATTCTTTAAGTTATATAACTAGGTAACTACCTATACACTTACTTATAAGAACCTACTA
>NW_026851013.1:0-8230 GCF_030913465.1 Colletotrichum navitas
TTAACTATATAGGTTAACTTTACTGTCTAAACTATAGATTAGTAAGGTCTATAAGAAGAGGTAATTATTACTAGTTAATTATTTATACCTAGAGTAAGCAAGTACTAAAAAATACCTTTATAAATATCTTTACTATAATAGTTTATACTAATTACCTATTATAATAGGTTAATTAATAGATCTATAACTAGTCCTTTTAACTAGTAAAAACCCTATTAATTTATATCTATTATATAAGCTTTATTACCTTTAGAGAAGCGCTTTTAACTATAAAAAACCCTTTACTTTATATACTTATAGCTAACTAGTAATTATTTACTATATTTTATTTATTATAAGCTTTTTAGCTTACTAACTTCTTTTTCTATATAAATACTTTTTACTAACTAATAGTGTTAATAAGTTACTAATATAATAGCTATTGTTTTCTCTTTTTACTAACTAATAGTATTAATAAGTAGCTAATATAATAGCCTATTGTTTTTCCCTAAGTTATTTACCTATAAGAGTATATTTTTTCCTTAGCTATCTATACTACTAGTAGTAATCTCTCTAATAAATATATATACCTTCTAGTCTACTAGAAGAAATACCTATATTTAAGAGGTTATTACGCTAAAGAGGGCAACAGTAAATAATACTACCCTATAAGTAAAAGACCTAAGCTAAGATAAGTAAATATAATAAGCTTATAAGTAAGTAAGGCTTATAGGTTACTATACCTTTACTTATAAGGTAATAAAAAGAAGTTTATAGTAAGTATAATATACTACTTAATATAAGGCAGTAAGTATAGTAATTAATAATATATTTACTATACTTACTAACCTTATATAGTATATCTTCTATAGTAATAAGGAAAAGACTATATTAAGAAGTTACTAACTAACCTTATAAGTAAGTAATAAGTTTATACTTAATACTATTACTATATTTTATATTAGTAGTTATAAGTACTATAACTATATTAGTAGTAAATTACTTTATACACCTATAAGGATTTTAGTAAATAGTCTATAAATAACTTTAAGGTAATTAACTAAAGGTCCTAATAAGCCTATATAACTTCTTTATTAATTATAGTATATAGGTTAACTATAGTAAACACCTATTAATTACTTAATATATATTTAATACTTTTTAATAAGAGAAAGGCGCCTACTAGACTAATAAGATAATTACTATTATTAAAAGATTATTATATAACTTTAAACTATACCTTAAAGACCTTAACTTTATTAAGAATATCTAAGGTTATAATATAATCCTATATAGTAAAAAACTAGCTAAAGTACACTTATTACTAATACTTACTTATTAGACCTCCTATAATAACTTAACCTTTACCTTACTACTGCCTTTATTAATACTAAAACCTAAGTAATAGCTAAAATCTATAGCCTATATATAATAACTACTATACTACTATAAGAGCTCTTATTAACTATAGTAATATTAATAGTAATATTAAGGCTAACGCTAAAGTAAATAAGTAACCTTATAAAGATATACTTTAATAACTAGGCTATAAAGTATACTAGTAGCTAGTATAAGACTATTAACTTAAAATTACTATTATTCTATAACCTTTATTTAGGTAAGTATAATATAAACTACTATAAGTAGTAATTTAAGTAATACTTAAGGTAAACTATAAGAGTATTATACCTTTTACTTTTACTAATAAGTAAGTAATTTTAATACTTAATAGTAAAGCTTAAAAATAATTTAAAGGTAATAAGTACACTTAGCTTATATTACTAAGTTTACTATATATTATTTAACTTAATTACCTATAAAAACTATAGTAAAATAAGCTTAAGATCTTAAGTTACTTATTAAAAAGGTTACTAAGCTAGTTAAAGTAACTACCTATAATAGCTACCTAAGGATAAGATTATTATAATACCTTATTACCTATTACTATAGTATACTTAAGTATACTATAGCTTTTTTAACCTACTAGCTATATTCTATAGCCTCTATATATAACTATATAATAAAGTAGTAAATACCTTACTTTACTATAAGCTACTTATATAATACCCTATAATAAATCTACTGTAAAGATAAGTAGTTTTAGGTTAACTATAAGTATAATAGTAGTTATAATAATTATACTAATCTATAGTAAATATAAGGTTCTTTATAAAGTAATTATTATAGTAAAAACTAGTATAGTAATAAATTAATAAAAGTACTTTATTTATAGTAAGCCTAGTTATTAGTTAACTAAATATACTAAAGAAGAGTAGTAATCCTTATTTAACTAGTATAAAAGTATTACTTTATATAAGCTTTACTAGCTACCTTTAACTACTTTTTTCTTAACTATAAAGTTATAATATAAGTTATCTCTAAGAAGTAATAATAGTAAAAATAACTTACTAGTAATAATAATAACTATATAATATAGTGTTCTTTATATCTACTACCTTCTTTATATAACTATTAATTAATAGCCTAACTATATTTTAAGTTATATAACTAAGTAACTACTTATATACTTACTTATAAGAACCTACTAAAGAAGCTACTACTTAGTAAGACTATAAAAACTAATAAGATATTTACACTTAATAAGCACTATTTAGTAGTAACTTTTTATAGTATTATACTTAACACTAGTATAGCTAAGAAATTAACTACTAGCTATAAGTAATACTTTACCTTTTAGTACTACTTAAGTAAAAAGATACCTATAAATACTACCTAAGTAAGTAAAGTAAGTATTTACTTTAGTAGTAGTAATTACTTTAATCCTAGGGTAATTAATATACTTATACTACTTAGTAACCTTGTTTTTTATATAATAACTACTAATACTTTATTTCTTTTTACTTAAAAATATAGACTATTATAGTATAAAATTTAATAACTTTACTAACTAGCTAATCTAAGGTAATAACTTATACTTATTATTTACTAATTTAGCTACTTATAGATACTTCTATAACTACTAGAGAAGAGTATTACTAGGTAATACTTAATAGATAGTAAATTATACTAAATCTACTAGTAATTTAGCTACTTATCTATTTAGTAACTTTATAAGTTACTTAAATATACTAAGAAAACACCTTCCTCTTGTTAATTAAAGCTATTAATAAGTACTACTACTACTACTAATTATACTCTAAAGCCCTTAGTTACTTTAAGTTTATACTATATAATAATAATAAGTTTAACTATAAGATCTTATTAATATAATATATCTTAATAGTAATAAACTAGTACTTTATATAGTTAATATAGTAATAGTGTTTAATATAGTAAGATTCTTATAATCTATTACTATAAAGTATATATAGAAAGCACTATAGATATACTAGATTAATATATATCTTAGCTACTTAATTAAATAATAACTAACACTAGCCTAAATTTTTACTTTAGTAAGTTTAAATATACTACCTATAGGTTATTTATTAAAGTAAAAAAGTGCTTATTAAAGCCTATTATAGTATTAGTAAAGTTAAGTACTATTATATACCCTTTTACTACACCTATAAGATTATTTATAAAGAAACTAGCACTAAACCTAAAGTTACCTTTAACTTACTATTAAATAATTAATAATACTATTAGCCTAGATAGCCTTATCTTAACTTTCTTTTTTTAGTGTATACCTCTAAATAACTAATAAGTTACTACTACTATAACTACTATATAGTATACTAAAGTATTAAGAAAGTAATAGCTATAGTACACTAAATCTATATAAAGTAATAGCTTTATAAAGCACTAGCTATATATAATAGCCTAGATTTAACTAATACTATTACTTTACCCTTTAATCTTTTATCTATATATAGTATAAAAATATAGCTAGTAAGGCCTATTTTACCTTATTACTAATAATAGTACTACTTATACTATTAATTTACCTTATAGCCTATATAACTTTAGGATTACTATAGTAAAACTTACTATATAGAGAAGGTTAACTAGACCTTTTACCTAAATAAACCTACTAGCTACTTATATAAGAGAAATAATCTATATATACTATATAAGTATAAGAAGACCTATAAAGATACCTAACCTAAAGGGAAGTATATAATACTATTATTATTAATAATAAACTACTATAATAAACTATAGTTACTATAAAAGAACCTAATATATATTCTTTATAGAATATACTTACTATAACTATAGTATTCTTAACTATAAAAGAAAGTAACTATACACTTACTATAAGCTATATAAAAAGATTATTACTATACCTAGTAAACCTTTAAAGAATCTAATAAGGCAAGGTAAAAGCCTTATTAACTATAGTATATTTATATTAGTACTTATAATAAGAATCTTATAGAATACTATATATTTAAATTATATATAGTCTATAAAGTAAAAGTAAAATAAGTAGCCTTATAAGAAATTATAGCTTATTATCTAAGGCTATATAGATAATAGTAAAAAATAATTCTTATATAGTTACTATATCTAGTAAATAGCCTAGTAATTAATCTTTACTTTACTTTTTACTACTTTAATATAGATTCTCCTTTAGTTATATAATATTACCTAAGTATATACTTAATTAGTAATACTAAATTATTATTTTACTTACTTACCTATATAAATCTACTATCTTTACTTAGTAAATATAATAATAATAACTAAGCTATTATATAGTATTAAAGGTAAAAACCTACTAGTAAATAACTTATAACTACTATTATAAAGAGAATCTCTAGATAGATTTATTAACTTTAACCTTTACTTATAATATTATTATCTAATAATGTAACTTTAGATTAATTAGTATATAAATAAATATAATTAGCCTTATAAACAGTAAATTCTCTACCTATAAAGAGAAAAGCTTAAGAAGGCTACTTTTATAGTAAAACCTAAGTAGTTACTTATAGCTAATAACTTTATTACTTTAATATAGTATATTATTATTACTACTAATAGTAAGCTTACTTTATTAAAAGGTAGCTTAACTTATTATAATTACTACTACTTATTACTAGTATTAATAAGTAAAAAGCTTAACTTATTAAAGTTAACTTATTAATAAGTTAAAGCTTCTTCCTAGCCTTTCTAAAAAGACTATATTAGTAGTAATAATAATAACTATATTAAGTAATAAAGTTATTAGCTATAAGTAACTACTTAGGTTTTACTATAAAAGTACCTTCTTAAGCTTCTTCTCTTTATAAGTAAAGAATTTACTATTATAAGGCTAATTATATTATTATTTATATACTAATTAATCTAAAGTTACTATTATTAGTAATAATATTAATAGCAAAGGTTAAAGTTAATAAATCTATCTAGAGATTCTCTTTATAATAGTAGTTATAAGTTACTACTAGTAGGTTTTACCTTATAATACTATATAATAGCTTATTTACTATTATTATATTTACTAAAAGATATAAATTTATATATGTAAATAAGAAATAATATAATTTAGTATATTACTAATTAGTATATACCTTAGGTAATATTATATAACTAGAGAGAAATCTATATTAAAGTAGTAAAGAAGCAAAAGTATTAATTACTAGGCTATTTACTAAATAGTATATAACTATATAAGAATTATTTCTTTACTATTATCTATATAGCCTTAGATAATAAGCTATAATTTCTTATAAGGCTACTTATTTTTACTTTTTACTTTATAGACTATATATAATTTAATATAAGGTATTACTATAGGATTTCTTATTATAGTAATAATATAAAAATACTATAAAAAGGCTTTTACTTTTGCCTTATTAGATTCTTTAAAGGTTTACTAGGTATTAAAATCTTTTTTATATAGCTTAATAGTAAGTATATAGTCTACTTTCTTTTATAGTTAAGAACACTATAGTTATAGTAAATATATTATAAAGAATATAAGGTATTAGGTTCTTTTAAAGTAACTATAGTATATTATAGTAGTTTATTATTAATAATAATAGTATTATATACTTCTCTTTAGCGTAAGTATCTTTATAAGGTCTTTTTATACTTATATAGTATATATAGGATTACTTCTTATATAGTAGCTAGTAGGTTTATTTAGTGTAGAAGGTCTAGTTAACCTTTCTCTATATAGGGTTTTACTATAGTAATCCTAAAGTTATATAGGCTATAGGGTAAATTAATAGTTAAGTAGTACTATTATTATAATAAGGTAAAATAGGCTTACTAGCTATATTTTTTATACTATATATAGACAAAGGATTAAAGGGGCAAGTAATAGTATTAGTTAAATCTAGGCTATTATATAGCTAGTGCTTTATAAAGCTATTACTTTATATAGATCTAGTGTACTATATTTATTACTTTTCTTAATAGCTTTAGTAATTATATATAGTTATATAAGTGTAACTTATTAGTTATTTAAGGTATACACTAAAATAAGGAAAGTTAGACAAGGCTATCTAGGCTATAGTATTATTAATTACTTTAATAGTAAGTTAAAGGGTAACTTTAGATTTAGTACTAGTTCTTTATAAATAATCTTATAGGTGTAGTAAAGAGGTATATAATAGCGCTTAACTTTACTAATACTATAATAAGCTTTAATAAGCACTTTCTTTACTTTAATAAATAACCTATAAGTAGTATATTTAAACTTACTAAAGTAAAAATTTAGGCTAACGTTAGTTATTATCTAATTAAGTAAGCTAAGATATATATTAATCTAGTATATCTATTGTACTTTCTATATATATCTATAGTAATAGATTATAAAATCTTACTATATAAACACTATTACTATATTAACTATATAAAGTACTAGTTTATTACTATATATTATATTAATAAAGGATCTTATAGTTAAACTTATTATTATTATATAGTATAAACTTTAAAGTAACTAGGGCTTTAGAGTATAATTAGTAGTAGTAGTAGTACTTATTAATAGCTTTAATTAATAATAAGAGGTGTTTTTTAGTATATTTAAGTAACTTATAAAGTTACTAAATAATAGTAGCTAAATTACTAGTAGATTTAGTATAATTTACTTCTATTAGTTACTTAATACTCTTCTCTAGTTATAAAGTATCTATAGGTAGCTAAATTAGTAAATAATAAGTATAATATTATTACTTAGATTAGCTAGTTAGTAAAGTTATTAAATTTTATACTATAATAGTCTATATTTAAGTAAAAAAAATAAGTATTATAGTTATTATATAAAAAAAAAGTTACTAAGTAGTATAAGTATTAATTACCCTTGGGATTTAAAGTAATTACTACTATTAAAGTAAATACTTACTTTACTTACTTAGGTAGTATTTATAAGTATTTTTTTCCTAAGTAGTACTAAAGGTAAAGTATTATTTATAGCTAGTAGTTAATTTTTAGTATACTAGTGTTAAGTATAATACTATAAAAAGTTACTACTAAATATACTTATTAAGTATAAATATTTTATTAGTTTTTATAGTCTTACTAGTAGTAGCTCCTTTAGTAGGTTCTTATAAGTTAATAAAGTATTACCTAGTTATATAACTTAAGAATATATTAGGCTATTAATTAATAGTTATATAAAGAAGGTAGTAAATATAAAGAACACTATATCTATATAGTTATTATTATTACTAAAGTTATTTATTACTATTACTTACTTCTTAGAATAACTTATATTATAACTTTTATAGTTAAAAAAAAGTAGTTAAAGGTAGCTAGTAAAGCTTATATAAAGTAAGTACTTTTATACTAGTTAAAAAAGATTACTACTTCTCTTTAGTATATTTAGTTAACTAATAACTAGGCTTACTATAATAAAGTACTTCTTAGTTAATTTATTATACACTAGTTTTTACTATAGTAGTTACTTTATAAAGAACCTTATATTTACTATAGATTAGTAATTATTATAGCTACTATTATACTTATAGTTAACTAAAATTACTTATCTTTATAGTAGATTTATTTAAGGTATTATATAGTAGCTTATAGTAAAGTAAGTATTTACTACTTTATTATATAGTTATATATAAAGGCTATAGAATATAGCTAGTAAGTTAAGAAAGCTATAGTTACTTAGTATACTATAGTAATAATAATAATACTTATAATAATCCTTATCCTTAGGTAGCTATTATAGTAGTTACTTTAACTAGCTTAGTAACCTTTTTAATAAGTAACTTAAGGATCTTAAGCTTATTTTTACTATAGTTTTTATAGGTAATTAAGTTAAATAATATATATAAAGCTTAGTAATATAGGCTAAGTTACCTTTATTACCTTTAAATTATTCTTTAAG
>NW_026851014.1:0-8229 GCF_030913465.1 Colletotrichum navitas
ACTTTAAGGCTATTAACCTAAAGGTCTTAATAGGTCTATATAACTTCTTTATAACTATAGAGTGTAAGTTAACTATAGTAAATACTTATTAATTACTTAACGTATATTAATACCCTCTAATAAGAGAAAGGCACCTACTAAACTAATAAAATAATTACTATTATTAAAGATTATTATATAACTTTAGAAAATACCTTAAAGACCTTAACTTTATTAAAGATATTAAAGGCTATAAGATAATTATATATAGAGTAAAATAGTTAAAGTACACCTATTATTAGTAACTAGCTACTAAACCTTTACTAATAACTTAGCCTTTACCTTACTACTACCTACGTTAACACTAAAACCCTATATAATAGCTAAAATTAATAGCCTATATATAATAACTACTATACTACTATAAGAGCTCTTATTAACTATAGTAATATTAATAGTAATATTAAGGTTAACACTAAAGTAAATAAGTAACCTTATAAAGATATACTTTAATAACTAGGCTATAAATACACTAGTAGCTAGTATAAGACTATTAACTTAAAATTACTATTATTCTATAACCTTTATATCTAGGTAAGTATAATATAAAACTACTATAGAGTAGTAATTTAAGTAATACTTTAAGGTAAACTATAAGAGTATTATACTTTTATTTTTACTAATAGGTAAGTAATTTAATACTCTAATAGTAAAGCTTAAAGAATAATTTAAAGGTAATAAAGTATACTTAGCCTATATTACTAAGCTTTACTATATATTATTTAACTTAATTACCTATAAAAACTATAGTAAGAATAAGCTTAAGATCCTTAAGTTACTTATTAAAAAGGTTACTAAGCTAGTTAAAGTAACTACCTATAATAGCTTACCTAAGGATAAGGATTATTATAAGTGCCTTATTACTTATTACTATAGTATACCTAAGTATACTATAGCTCTCTTTAACTTACTAGCTATATTTATAGCCTCTATATATAACTATATAGTAAAGTAGTAAATACTTTACTTTACTATAAGCTATCTATATAATACCTTATAGATAAATCTACTATAGAGGATAAGTAATTTTAGGTTAACTATATATTAGTAGAGGAGCCTATAGGTTATGTGACCTACCTCTACCTCCTCTTGGGCAGCCTTTGCCTACTGTAGATAGCCTACTTCTAGTTAACTATATATTACTAATATTAACAGATATTACCTTACCTTGCTGCTCCTATAGGTTATAAGGCCTAGGTTAATACTAATTAATTTTCTTTATAATTAATTAATTAGCTGCCTTTACCTCTTCTTTTTTGCTTTTTAATAGTCTATAGTAATATTTATAAAACGTTATAGTTACTGCCTATATTACTGTTAACTACTTATTTACTATAGTTATATTACCTTATAACAATAATAAGTAATAAACTTAAAACATTGCTCTTACTTTACTTTACCTTTACCTATATCCCCTCTTACTTAGACGTCTAATAATAAGTAGTAATTTATATAATAATTTAGATATACCTTTTATTTTATAAGGGAAATATATAAAGTTTAATATATTATTAGGCTACTTATAGTCTAAGGGAGACTTTATCTATATTATATTATCCTCTTTTATATAAGTAATTAACTACTATTATAGCTAATAAGGTTAACTACTAAATAGTTATATAGTCTGTCCTTAAGCTAAAGGGGAGTTAAACTAGTTATAATAGTAAGTCCTAGTTAATATATTACTTTATACTACTAAAGTTAAGAAATATATTAACTATAAAGTCCTTTAACTAGTAATTAACACTAATAAGTATAAGAATTAAGAGAATAAATATAATACTACCTATAGTATTATTATTAGCACTTATAACCTTATAATTATTAAGCTTCTTAATATAGGATAAGTTAATAATAGTAACCTATATACTCTTATAAAAACACTTAAGAAGTTTATCCCTAAGGTATTTAAAATACTATTACTACTTTATTAATAAGTTTAGTAAAGTAGTGCCTAAGACTATAAAACCTTTTATAATGCCTTTATAAAGGTTTAATACCTCTAAAGCTATATTACTAGCCTCTATAGTAAAAACTCTAATTACTATTAGGCTATTTTATACTTAACTACTTTAAGGTATAACTACTAATACCTATAAGTACTACACTAATAATAATAAGACACCTACCTAGGCAAAGGTTATTAAGACTATTTATACTTTTGCCTAGATAAGGAATAGAAAATAGGACTTATTATATACTATAAGAACACTACTAATCTAATAATAACCTCTTCTAGTACTAACTAAGGTACTACTTTTACTAAGAATATTACCTATAGTAGTTTTTACCTTTATTATAAGAAAAACTACCTTACTATAAAGTACTAGACTATTTACCTAGAGCTAGTTCTTGCTAATTATCTTTATTATAATGCCTTTTTTACCTATATAACTAAGTATATCTATAATAAGGATTATAAAGAAGGATTATCTAACTTATTATTAACCTTTGTTTTTATTAAAGAAGCCTTAAGTACTCTTAGTAGCTTTTTATTACTAGCCTAGCTATAAAGCCTAGCTATATAGTATATATAGCTATTAATAATAAAGTTATTACTACCTTTAATATTATACTAGATTTAGGCTACTTTAACCTTATGTTTAACTTATTAACCTACTTTATATTCTATATAGTCTATAGTAACCTTTAACTTTTTACTATAGTAAATAGTAATTAGGTATATCTAGAGGGTAGTAGTACTGTTTTCTTCTAGACAGAGGATCTAGCTAACCTAACTTAGACTATTAACTAGACTATTAAAGATATTAAGTATAGCCTTTTTAGCCTAGCTAACCTTTTAGCCTAGGTAAGTTATATAAGGTAGGTATTAAATATAACTATACTACTACTTATATTATTAACACTAAATTTAAGGCCTATTTAGCTACTATTAAATAGATCTTAGACGTTTATGTCCTTTGTATAACTAATAGCCTAACTATACTTATAGTAACTACCCTTAGATTAGCTATAGTTAAAGGCAAGTGCTAACTAACCCTTAAGATAATATATTACTAACTTATTTATACCTATTTATTATAGGTTATTAAGGCCTACTGTTAAGTAAGTATATAATTTATATAAGTAGAGATTAATAACTTTTACTATAAGGCCTACTACTTAGCTAAATCTATAAAGCTTATTAGCTATAATACTTTATTACTTTTTACTTTTATAGGTAAAGAAATCTATTTTAACCTTATTAAGGTTAAACCTCTTTTTAAACTTAGTATATAATATACCTTTTACTTTCTTAACTATTATAGTAGTTATTACTAGCTTACTTTATTAAAAACCTATTACTATAAGGTTGTTCTTAATACTATTAAGAAGTTTAGTGCTATATTTACTAATATAATAGGTCTCTTAATTAAAGGTTAAATATATAATAATACGCCTAAGCTTAAGAAAGTGCTCTATAACCTTTTCTTTAAAGGTACTTAACTTTACTTAACTACTGCTTATACTTTATTAATAAATAGTGTAATTAAATATACTAGCTACACCTTTATAGAGGCTACTTATACTCTACTTATTAATAATAGCCTACTAAAGGATCTCTAGGACTATATACTTAACACTATAGTATAGATCCTTAACCTCTTGCTATAGTTAACTAAGGGTAAAATAAGCCTTTATAAGATTATTACCTATAAGCTTAACTTTACTACTAACTAAGAACCTCTTTAAATTAAACACCTTTATACCTTTAGTTATATTATATATATATATAAAAAGGGTAGTAAGTACTTCCTTTGTTCTATAAAAATAGAACCTTATATAATAAAAGGTTACTTTATTAGCTATAGCTCTTTATATAGTTATATTTACTATATCTATATCCTTAATTAAAAGTAAGTTATTTATTACTATAATATTTATTTTTATAAAGAGAAAAAAAAGACTATTCTTTACTTTATTACTAATATAAATATCTTAGTAAATACTAACTATAATATACTCTTTAATAAGCCTAACCTCTAGATTTAGTTTCCTAGCTAAGTCCTTAATTCTTACCTACTAGTTACTAAGACCTTATAAAACTAGTAGGCTAACTAAACTAATAGTAGTACTATTAATAATAAGTGTATTAATAATACTACCTATATAATTTTACCCCTAGAGGATACTACTATACCTACCTTATTACTTACTAATAAATAGCCTATAAATAAATAACTAAATAAATAAAATAATACTTTTACTAATAATAAGTTTTATAAGGTTATTTAATAGAAGGCTAACTACTTTCCTTTTATTATAAAAGAGGATAAGCTAGACCTTATTATTAAGGCCCTTGCTACTATATCTACTACTAAGTATATTACTACTAGTTACCTATATTACACTAGTATAGTAAAGCTACCTAGTTACTATTATAAGATAGTAGGCATCTAAAACTATAAGAAAAAGGTATATCTCTTAGCTAATATTTAGGTACACTAAGATAGTTAAGGTTACTTTATTAGCACCTTTATAGTAGCTATATTATTAAAGGTACTACTTACTAGTTATAATATACCTATTACCTTTAAGAAGGTAAAGGAAGGCCTACACTAGCACTATTAGAAATAGGCCTATAATACTAAGATCTAGTAGTTTAATAATAAAGAGGTATATACCTTTGTTAACCCTCTAACTAGAGCTAAAGTACTACTAGGTAAATAAGTATTTAATATTAAAACTAACATAAATAATAAAATTATATACTTTAAGGCCTAATAGGTAGTCTATAGTAACTTTAAGTAAGGTAATTAGTTATTATAAAAGATATATATAGCTATAGCTACTACTACTACTATTTACCTCTTTTTTACTATTATTACTTTTTATAGATTAAAGTATAAGATATATAACTTTAATACTACCTTTCTTACTGCCTTTATTCCTACTAGTACTAATGTTTATATTAAATAATTTACTAGTTATACTACTACTAATAATAAGGTTTAGTTACTCTAAAAGGCTCTCTATAGTCTACGTAAGTTACTACTATAGTAGTTTATACTTATTAAAGGTAAAATAAAGAAAATTAGCTTCTAGCTAGTTAAGAGAGAGATTTACCTTTTTTATAACAAGGACCTTAATACTTACGCCTTAATATATATTAATAATAATATAGTAGCTACACTTACTACTAAAATAACTAGGAAAGTATATAATATACTTACTAAGGTCTACCTACTAAAGGACTTTAATAAGGCCTCTTAATTTCTTAGCTTTTAGATTTAGTGCTCTACTACTAATAAGATTTATATTAATTAATATAAGTATACTAAAGGTATACTTTATTACTTTAGCTATAGTAACCTCTAGCTAGTTAAGACCTTATTACCTACTAACTAGGACCTTTTTGTTACTTAGAGTAAGAATAACTACACTAAAGCTAACTAATAGCTCTATATTAAATAGACTAGCTACTTTAACTAGTTAGCTATTAGTATACGCCTAGATATTACTTTTATAGTTAGTAAACTCTCTTAGGCTAATATTAGCCTATTGCCTACTTATTAGGTAACTATTAAGCACTTTTTTTACTACCTTAAAGGCACTGCCTATTATAGTATCTTATTTAGTAGACTTAACCCTTCTACTAATATTAGCCTTTATGCTATAGTAGATACTTTTTTACTAATAATTACCTATTATAGGTATCTATAGGTAGTTATATTATTTACTTTACTAGCTTACTAGTAGCCTAGAAGTCTAAGTAATAAACCTTTATTACTTTAAGCTTTACTAAGGTAAAGTTTATTAACCTTACGCTAGTAGTAATTACTATAAAGTAGATTTATTACTATACTAAATAGCTCTTTAGTTAACTACTAGATACTTTAACTATCCTTTTTACTAATAGTACTAATGTAATAGTTAACGTTATAAATCCCTTTAATAAAGTATAAACTTAAAGTATTAACGTCTAATATAAATAGATAATCTAAGAGGTTTATACCTATAAAAATATTACCTTTTCACTTATTTATAGCACTAAGATAGCTACTAATAGCCTTATAAAGGCACTAGCCCTAAATAAATATAAGGATTTTATTAGACTACTAGGTATAGTAGATAGGTTAAATTAATAGGTTATATATATATATAGATAGACTATATAGATAATAGGTTATATAGATTATATAAGCTTATTAGTATATAAATAAATTATTACTAGACTAATAGGTAAATTACTAGCCTTTTACTAAAGTTATTATATACTTTAAAAACTCCTTAGATTTAGAGGATTTAGGGTTAGGTAGTTATTTGCCCCTATTGTTATAGTATATAGGAGTAGGCTAGTAGAGCCTAAGGGGGAGTGTTAGTAGAGGAGCCTATAGGTTATATAACCTACCTCTACCTCTTTCTTAGGCAGCCTCTGCCTACTGTAGGCAGCCTACTTCTAGTTAGCTATATATTACTAATATTAACAGATATTGCCTTACCTTGCTGCTCCTACACTATAAGTATAATAGTAGTTATAATAACTATACTAATCTATAGTAAATATAAGGTTCTTTATAAAGTAACTACTTTAGTAAAAACTAGTATAGTAATAAATTAACTAAGAAGTACTTTATCTATAGTAAGCCTAGTTATTAGTTAACTAAATATACTAAAGAAAAGTAGTAATTCTTATTTAACTAGTATAAAAGTATTTACTTTATATAAGCTTTACTAGCTACCTTTAACTACTTTTTTTTAACTATAAAGATTATAATATAAGTTATTTTTAAGAAGTAAAGAATAGTAATAAATAACCTATTAGTAATAATAATAACTATATAAATATAGTATTCTTTATATTTACTACTTTTTTTATATAACTATTAATTAATAGCCTAACTATATTTTTTAAGTTATATAACTAAGTAACTACTTATACACTTACTTATAAAAACCTACTAAAGGAGCTACTACTTAGTAAGACTATTAAAACTAATAAGATATTTATACTTAATAAGCGCTATTTAGTAGTAACTTTCTATAGTATTATACTTAACACTAGTATAGCTAAAAAATTAACTACTAGCTATAAGTAATACTTTACTTTTTAGTGTTACTTAGGTAAAAAGATACCTATAGATACTACCTAAATAAGTAAAGTAAGTATTTACTTTAGTAGTAGTAACTATTCTAAATCCCTAGGGGTAATTAATATACTTATACTACTTAGTAACCTTATTTTTTATATAATAACTACTAATACTTTATTTCTCTTTTACTTAAAGGATATAGACTATTATAGTATAAAATTTAATAATTTTACTAACTAGCTAATCTAAGGTAATAACGTTATACTTATTATCTACTAATTTAGCTACCTATAAATACTTTTATAACTACTAGAGAAGAGTATTACTAGGTAACACCTAATAGATAGTAAATTATACTAAATCTACTAATAATTTAGCTACTTATCTATTTAGTAACTTTATAAGTTACTTAAATATACTAAAGAAAATACCTCTTTTTTATTAATTAAAGCTATTAATAAGTACTACTACTACTACTAATTATACTCTAAAGCCCTTAGTTACTTTAAGTTTATATTATATAATAATAATAAGTTTAACTATAAGATTCTTATTAATATAATATATCTTAATAGTAATAAACTAGTACTTTATATAGTTAATATAGTAATAGTGTTTAATATAGTAAGATTCTTATAATCTATTACTATAGAGTATATATAAGAACCACTATAGATATACTAGATTAATATATATCTTAGCTTACTTAATTAAATAATAATAAATATTAGCCTAAATCTTTACTTTAGTAAGTTTAAATATACTACTTATAAGTTATTTATTAAAGTAAAAAAAGTGCTTATAAAAGCTTATTATAGTATTAGTAAAGTTAAGTACTATTATATACCTCTTTACTACACCTATAAGATTATTTATAAAGAAACTAGCACTAAACCTAAAGTTACCCTTTAACTTACTATTAAAATAATTAATAATACTATTAGCCTAGATAGCCTTATCTTAACTCTCCTTATATTTAGTATATACCCTTAAATAACTAATAAGTTTCTACCTACTATAACTACTATATAATATACTAAAGCTATTAAAAAAATAATAAATATAGTATACTAAATCTATATAAAGTAATAGCTATATAAAGTACTAATAATATATAATAGCCTAAATTTAACTAATACTATTACTTTACCCCTTT
>NW_026851015.1:0-8199 GCF_030913465.1 Colletotrichum navitas
TAACTACTATAGACTTAATAATATTACTAAAACTAATAGCTACTTACTACTACTAATTAGTAAACTATAAAACTTTTATATAAAGCTAATTAGTTTATAGCTTTAGACTTAAAAAAGTATATAACTTTATTTATATAAAAGAAAAAATAAATAAAGAATAGTATTCTATATAAAGTAAAGGCTATTTAAACACTTATTATACTATTAAATTACTAATATACTTACTATATTTTAACTATAATTAACTATATTCTATAAAAAAGCTAAATATTTTTATTATTTACTACTTAAATAATATTTTAACTTTCTTAAAGAACTTAAAGAATATAAAGAATATATATATTAAGTACTTAATAAACTTTAGGAAGTAAAACTTCTAGTAGAACTAGAGAAAAGTAAATTCTATACTAAAAGGTAAACTACCTTAGATATACTATTACCTAAGAAAATATAAATATAAGAAAAAAAGTAAATATAGTTAAGGACTAGCCTACTCTTAAGAATATTAAAATATTAATCCTTTATAGGATTTATTAACTTTTACTAAAAGTTTATTAAGAACTTTAAAGATATCTTATAACTAATATAATAACTTACTAGAAAAAAACTAAGTTCTTATAGACTAAAGAATACTAATAATTTTTAAGAAACTTAAGGAGCTTATTAAATTTAAACTAGTCTTTATAATACTTAACCTAGATAAGCTATTTAAAGTTAAGACTAATACCTTAACTTTACTATAGGTAAATAACTAAGATAATAAATAAAAAAAAAACTTTACTTATATATATTTTACTTAAAAATATTTTATAGACCTAAATTAAACTACTAGATCTATAATAAAGAACTTATAGCTATTATTAAAGTATTTAAGAATAAAGACTATACTTATTAAGAACTAAGCACTAGGTGTTAGTTTATATAGACTATAAAACCTTTTTTACTTTACTACTTTAAAAGTTCTTAATAAATAATAAATATAATAGTTAAAATTCTCTTAGAATATAACTTTAAAATTATTTACTATAAAAAATAGAAAATAAAAAGTAAATACTTTAAGTAAAAGACTAACTATAAAGTACTAGTACTAAAGGAAATATAAGTTATCCTTAAATATAATAATAATAGTAATATTATACTAGCCTAAAACTTATTATAATTAGTAAATATATTAAACTAGTATAACTAGTAAAATAATAGCTAATAGATCTATAAGATATATAGTACTAAAGTATATAGACACTAAGAGTTATAAAGATATTTAAGAGAATTTAATAATACTATAATAAATAAGTTATATATAAAGAAGTAGCTTAGTAATTAAGGACTATAAAATATATAAGAAAAGTAAAAATAGTCTTTATAAGCTATATAAGTAAATATAACTACTACTAGTACTACTAAAGGTATAGTACTTTATCTCTTTAGACTTTATTATTAAACTCCTAAAGTTAAAAAACTACTTATAAAAACCTACTATAATAGTATATTAGTTATTATTAATAGACTTATAAAGTATACTTACTTTATTTTATACTAGAATTAAGTACTATAGAAGATCTAGTGTATACTTTTTTAAAATATATTATTAGTAACTATAGATTACTAAAGAAATTATATTAGATAAAGATAAGTTATTTATATTTAAGTTCTAGAAATCCTTAATTTTATAACTAAAGCTAATTATAAGCTATTAACCTTATTTTATTTATAAACTAATAGTTAAATAAAAAAATTAATTAAATACTTAAATAGTATTTATAATATTATATTAACTATAACTAAGATAATTAAGTACTATTACTACTTATAGCCTAATTTACTTATAATAGTACTATTAGAGAAAGTACTTTAAACTTACTATTTTACTTAAACTATAGATTTTAACTAATAGTATATAGAGAACTATAATAAGGACTATAAGCACTAAAAGCTATAGCTAACTTTAATAAGATTTAAGAACTTTAAGAATTAGCCTTAAGAGACCTTAAATTTATTAGATAATAAATAATAAAATATACTAATTAGAAAAAGATTAAAGACTAATCTTTAAAAAGAAATAGTATATATTTATCTACTAAAATATTAAGACTAAGTAACTAAGTAATAGACTTAATTATAAAAAACTTAGACTTTTAAAATCCTTAAGAAAATCTTACTAGTTAACTATAAACTTAACTTACTAAAAATAATAAAATATACCTAGTCTTTATATTATACTATTTAAACTAGTACTATAAGGATTAAATATAAATAACTATATTATTATAGAACTAAATAAACTAGAATATAAAGTTAAATATACTATTAATAAACACTATAAAAATAATAAAAATTATACTTAGTAAAATAGAAAGGCTATAGATATAAAGATAACTTATAAGAACTAATTAAGAACCTTTATTACTTTTAGTAACTACTCTAGGACTTTTATAAGCACTAGAGAAACCTAGCACTAAAGGACCTACGTTAGTAAACTTATCCCTAAGCCTAAATAAAGACTAGTCTACGTTATTAAGAACCTATATAAACTATAATTCCTTAACTATTCTTTCATATAAGTATCTAATATTAACTCTAAAGTATTAGACTTATCTAACTTCTATATTCTTAGTAGAATATTTAGCCTATTATTCTTAAATAAGTTTCTAAGTCTTTTAAATATAAGATAAATAACTAGCAGTAGTTACTATTAAGGACTATAAATAAGTAAGCTCCTTATAAAGCTTTAATAGCTTCTTATTAGCCTTTTCTTTTTTTATTTTACTTTTTTATTATATATTTAACTTTTATACTATAAAAGTATTAGTAATATAAAGAATTATAGTAATAAAAAACTTATATATTAAAGCTACTAAAACCTATTATAAGGCTTCTTACCTTAATATAGGTTTAATAATAAGTAAACCTTGCTAAAGCAACAAGAAGTCTTTATATAGTAATAATAAATATAAGTATATTAGCTAAAATTAAATAAGCTTAATAAATTCTAGGAGAGCTAAGTACTTATAATCTTTTATCTTTATCTTTTAAGATTTTAACTTTTTTAATTTTTTTATATAACCTAATATAGTATTAATATTATAGTAAATAAAGAAGTAAAATTAATAACTTTTAGCTAAGGAAAAGTAACTTACTTATATAGGCCTTAAAGATAAACCTTTAGAGAAGAGACCTAATATTATAACTTAATAAGTTATAGGTAATATTACTTTACTAGATAACTAGTAGGTAGTATAGTATTTATATATAACTAATAATAGGTTAAACAAGATAACTTCTTAGGCTAAAAAGAACTATAGTATAAGTTATATAATAATAAAAAGACTAATAAATAATAAGTAGCCTAGGTAAAAGACTAATAATACTAAGGATAGTCTATAGTAAAGGACTAATATTTAGATATTAGTCCTAGTATAGCAACAGGATTAAGACTTATATATAGGATAAACTTAGACACACTTAAGGATAAACTTTTATAGCTCTTTAGTAATTAACTTTATAATATATTCTTTAAACACCTTTTAGTATTTAACTTTAGTAATTTAATTATTCAAAGCTATATAAGCTACCTTTATAACTATTAACTACTTAACTAATTACTAAGTAATTAATAGACTAGTAAGCCTATACTACGATTAACTAAGTATTAACCTTAGCTTATTCTTAGTAAAACCCCTACTATTAGATTACTAACTATAATAGTAAATTAACTAAAGATAATATAGTAGTTAAAGGATAAACTATATAGCCTATAGACTATAGAAAGTAAAATAGTTATATATAATAATAGAATAGTTAATAAAGAGACCTAGGCTCTCTTTATAAACATTAAAAGTTATTATAAATAACTAGCCTTTAATATTATAGCTATTAGCTAACTAAATATAATTCTTAGGATCCTATAGCTATAAAAGAATAACCTTAATATAGACTAAAGAATAGGCTAACTTTAGTAAAAAAGCTTAACTATAAGGTAGTATTATATACTATAACCCTTAAGTAAGTATAAAAAATAATACTACCTTATATATATTAAAAAGATTAAGCCTATATAAGACTAGTAACTTATATCTATAGTAACTATTAGAAATATAATATAGAATAAAGAAGATTTAAAAAAAAGCTATCTTAATATAGTACTTTTTAAATATTAATAATACACTAAGCTATTTACTAAAGAACTAGAAATAGGCTTACTAAAGTATATACTATAAGACTATAAGATTTAATTACTTAAAGAAAAAACACTAAAGTTTAAGCTAATTTATATACTTAACCTTATAAAAAAAGTACTTAATAAATAGCTAAATAAGAACCTAGTAAAAGGTTATATTAGACTATTTAAGTTACTAGTAAAATACTTAATCCTATTTATACTAAAAAAGAATAAAGAACTAAGACTTTATATTAACCACTATAGACTTAATAATATTACTAAAAAAATAGCTATTTACTACTATTAATTAGTAAACTATAGAACCTCTTATATAAAGCTAACTAGTTTATAGTACTAGACCTAAAGGAAGTATATAACCTTATTTATATAAAAAAAAGAAATAGTATTTTATATAAAGTAAAGACTATTTAAGATACTTATTATATTCTTTAGACTTATAAATATACTTACTATATTTTAAATAATAATTAACTATATTTTATAAAAAAAAGCTAAATACTTTTATTATCTATTACTTAAATAATATCTTAATTTTTTTAAAGAACCTTAAAGAATATAAGGATTATATATATTAATTACTTAGTAAACTTTAGGAAGTAAAACTTCTAGTAAAACTAAAGAAAAATAAATTCTATACCTAAAAAGTAGACTACCTAAGGTACACTATTACCCTAGAAGAAATATAAAAATAAAATAAAAAAGTAAATATAGTTAAAGACTAGTCTACCCCTAAGATTATTAAAAATATCTAATCCATTATAAAATTTATTAACTTTTATTAAAAGTTTATTAAGAACTTTAAAGATATCTTATAACTAATATAATAACTTACTAAAGAAAACACTAAGTTCTTATAGACTAAAGAATCCTAATAATCTTTTAAAAAACTTAAAAAGCTTATTAAATTTAAACTAGTCCTTATAATACTTAACCTAAATAAGCTATTTAAAGTTAAGACTAATACCTTTAACTTTACTATAAGTAGATAGCTAGAATAATAAGATAAAAAAAAAACTTTACCTATATATAATTTACTTAAAAATATTCTATAGACTTAAGCTAAACTACTAGATTTATAATAAAGAACTTATAGCTATTATTAAAGTATTTTAAGAATAAAGACTATACTTATTAAGAACTAAGTACTAGGTGTTAGTTTATATAGACTATAAGAACCTTTTTTATTTTACTACCTTAAAGGTTCTTAATAAATAATAAATATAATAGTTAAAATTCTTTTCTAAATATAACTTTAAGATTATTTACTATAAGAAAATAAAAAATAAAAAAGTAAATACTTTAAGTAAAACACTAGACTATAAAGTACTAGTACTAAAAGAAATATAAGTTATCCTTAAGTATAATAATAATAGTAATATTATACTAGCCTAAAACCTTATTATAATTAGTAAATATATTAATACTAGTATAACTAGTAAAATAATAACTAACTAGATTTATTAAATATATAGTACTAAAGTATATAAGCACTAAAAAGTTATAAAGATATTTAAAAGAATTTAATAACACTATAATAAATAAGTTATATATAAAGAAGTAGCTTTAGTAATTAAAGACTATAAAATATATAAGAAAAGTAAAAATAGTCCTTATAAGCTATATAGGTAAATATAACTACTACTAGTACTACTAGAGGTATAGTACTTTATCTCTTTAGACTTTATTATTAAACTCCTAAAGTTAAAAGAACTACTTATAAAAACCTACTATAATAGTATATTAGTTATTATTAATAGACTTATAAAGTATACTTACTTTATCTTATACCTAGAATTATATATTATAAAAGAACTAGTGTATATTTTTTTTAAAATATATTATTAGTAACTATAAATTACTAAAAGAAATTATATTAAATAAAGATAAGTTATTTATATTTAAGTTCTAGAAATCTTTAATCTTATAACTAGAAGCTAATTATAAGTTATTAATCTTTTTTTCTTTATAAACTAATAATTTAATAAAAAAATTAACTAAATACTTAAATAGTATCTATAATATTATATTAACTATAACTAAGATAATTAAGTACTACTACTGCTTATAGCCTAATTCACCTATAATAATACTATTAAAGAAAGTACTTTTAACTTACTATTTTACTTAAACTATAGATTTTAATTAATAGTATATAGAGAACTATAATAAGGACTATAGGCCCTAAAGGCTATAGTTAACTTTAATAAAATCTAAGAACTTTAAGAATTAGCTTTAAAAGACCTTAAATTTATTAAATAATAAATAATAAAGTACACTAAGTAAAAAAACATTAAAGGACTAACCTTTAAAAGAAGGAATAGTATGTATTTTATTTACTAAAATATTAAAACTAAGTAACTAAGTAATAAACTTAATTATAAAAAGCTTAGACCCTTTAAAATCCTTAAAAAAGTCTTACTACTTAACTATAAACTTAACTTACTAGAAATAATAAAGATATACTTAGTCTTTTATATTATATTACTTAAACTAGTACTATAAGAATTAAATACTAATAACTATATTATTATTAAATTAAATAAACTAGACTATAAAGTTAAATAAATTATTACTTATAAAATTAAATAAGGTAAAGTATAGTACTTAGTAAAATAAAAAAACTATAAGTAAAAAGAAAATATATAAAAACTAATAAAAAACTTAGTAAAGTATTAAGAAAAGTTAAATAGCTACCTTAGTAATATTAACCTATAGGATTATCTTTAACTAAAATACTACTAAAAACCTTTACTAAATAAAAAACTAAAAGTATTTAGAACCTAAGAAGAAAAGCTAGTGTTAATTACCTTAAAAGCACTAAAAGATTAAGCTTTTAACACTATAGAAGACTTAGAGAGACCCCCCTTAGGGAACTTCTTTATTATATTTTTACTTTTAGTAAACACTTAACACTTTTATATATAAAGACACTTTAACTTTACTAATAACTTATTTAGTTTAGACTAAGCTTTCTAGAAAGCCTTAGCCCTTTTATATAATAATACTACTTATTAGAATATTAATACTAATAATTATATAACACCTAGTTAGTTAACTATAAATAGTTTATAATTTAAGGTTAAAGGGCATAGACTAGTTATTTAGCCCTTAGTTAAGCCAAGAGGGGATTATACTTTTAGTTAGCTAAAATAACTTAAGTTATACTTAAGTAGTATATAACTACTTTATATAATAATAGTAGAATAGACCTATTTAGTTACCTAATAAGAAGTTAATTTACCCCTATATTTTACTAAGTATATATATATATAAAGCCTATTTAACACTAATTAGTAGTTATATAGTAATTATAAATTAGTAAAAGTAAAAAGTCAAGCTATATTATATAAAAAGTTAGTTTATATAGTGTCTAACTATAAAAAGGCTAAAGAACTACTCCTTATTATAACCCCTTATACTAAGATAAGTTATAATTTATATAAAGATCTAGTTTATATAGTGCCTAACTATAGGAGGGCTAAAGAACTACTCTTTAGGATAACTACTTATACTATTTTCCCTTATATATAATAGAACAAGGAAAACTATAACCTTCTTATATATATATAAGAAGCAAGTAGTATACTACTATAAGTATATTACCTTTATTAACTAGACGTTATATAATTTAAAATAACTACTAATATATTAATATAGAACACCTAGAGCTAGAAGAAGAAACCTACCTAAGAAGAATATATCTTTATATATAAAGATATATTAGAGGGCAGTAGTATTATAATTACAACCTAGAGATCTTAAATACTACCTTAATACTAGACTAAATATTAGAACCTTACTAATAACCTATCCTAGAAAAAGATTATAATATATCTAGTGTACAAGATACACTAGATTATCTATATAAATCTAAACTAATACTAACTTAAGAAAATAATTATAATTAACTTTAAAGACTAGATAGCTAACTACTAGAAGTATATATATTATATATACTTTAAGGAGTTTATTAAGTAAATTATAAAAAAAGGTATCTTTATTAATACTAAGATAAAGCC
>NW_026851016.1:0-8159 GCF_030913465.1 Colletotrichum navitas
ATATCCTTAGTTAATTAGGTATATATTAATAGTCTATATATTTCAAACTTACTATTATTACTGCCTTAAATTTATAGCCTTTAACTAATGTATTTGTTATCTAAATTGCTACCTTTTGGGTAAGGAAATCTATCTAGCTAATGACAGTAATATTTGACCTACAATTGCACATGGTCAATTGCCACGCTTTGACAATAGGTGGCCACTAGGGCAAAAGCCCCTGAGGAACACATGCGCACAGATGCCAGCCCCACAATATGTCTGCCTATGAACCGCTACCCCTGTTAGGGAGTTTTTACTTACCTATTACACGTAGTAATTAATCTTAGCAACATCGCCCCACTGTCTCGGGTGCGCCAGGGAGCAGTTAATTAACACACCCTTTAATAGCTAGAGGGCAATTAATTTAGTAACACTATCCCTTAGAGTGCTACATGACCTCACTTACCCCTAAATTAGGGGAGAGCCAACAAATTTATAGTATTTAAGTCTTATAAGCTAACTGTTCTATAGAATTAAAAGGCTAGGCCTATAAATAGGTTAATAAGTTTATATAGTACTGTAAGAGATATAAACTTACCCTTTGTAATTCTGCTTTATAATCTTATATATTAAGATTAATATCGTTAGCTTTAGTTTAACATAATCCTATTACTTCTGAGTGTTATTCCAGAGGAAGTATACGTAGTGGTCTCTAACTCACTCTAAAGCAAAACTTTTGCCCTTATAAGGACTTAACCTGCCTTGAGTCTATAGCATATCTCTCGTCATCTATTCCTTGACCTTTACTTAAGTTATCACTACTCCTTCTTAATTCTCTGTTGAATTTTACCATGAAGTTAGCTACTGTTTCCATTATATCTACTTTGATTATTCTTGCACAGGCTAAATGCTGGTACGTTTTCCTGCCCCTAAGTTAAACCTTATCTAATATATAATAGGTGTACTTTTGATGGTTATAAGACAGAGCGTTTTACAAGAAGAGCGTGCAAAAGTGCTCACTCTCTTGTAATTACAGAAGGACATATAGTGTACTGTATGAAACCACATGGTACTACACTAGACTGGTCTAACGTAAGTTGGTCCTTTATATATTATAGTAACTTAGTACTTATTTTCCCTAGAGATGCAAGGCAGCTGGAGCACACGCAGGGAACTGTGATACCTAATACTATATATAATGCATGTGTAAAGAGATCGCCAATCGAGGCACTTATAACGGCATCTGTGGTGCAGCTCTGGTACAGAGTGCCAGAACTGGCGGGTCTTTTGGCAGTTGCCAGAATGGTCTATTGTCGGGCGTTGGCACACCACCCAATCCTGTTACAGCATGGAGCATTTGCGTTTGGTTCTGTATACTAAGAAAGGATAGGTTTGTTTAGATACTAGTAGTCACAGGACTTCAGCTACTAAAAGGCATATAGAAGATACGACTTTGAAGATTTTAGGCTTCCCTGGCGTTATTAACGTTGTTATTGCTTTGCTATGTCGAGGTACCTGCCTAAGGTGCCTAAATATATACGTTTGTACCTGTATCTACTTGTAACAGGGGTCATCTTCCTATATACTAGTAATACTTACAGGGGGTTAGAATTCTATTGAGTAATGGGCTCTGCTTTGTGCTGTAAAATTAATATTAAATTTTTGCGGGTGGGCCTACTGCGTCGCCGAGGCCGAGGATTTCCTGCTTAAAGTACTCTGTACATTTTGCATGAGTTAATTACGGCGAATTACTCGTTCTTTGTACCTGTACGGATACAAAGCGTGGCCCTACCGCCTACGTTATGTACGGTACCTAGTTGTATAGATAGCTATAGCCTTATAAACAGAACTAGTAAACTCCTATTCTAAAAAAGCACCCTCTATACAAAAACGCAAGGGACAAACTTAATACAGCTTGATCTTAGCTACTGACTGAGTACAAGATAGTTGTTAGTTGCTGAAGGCTACGTAGATTAACCGCCCGGACCGGCGACTCAGCTGGAGGCTTTGGTTCTCTGCTACCCTCTGCTGTTCTCCATTTAATATACAGATTTTATGTATATAGGTCTTGTTGTTATCAAGCTACTGTGCTTCCATAACCAACTTTAGTACCCCTCTACCCTGCTTCTCTCTTAATTTTTAAATGATGTAGCCAAGACAGAAAAAGAGTCACATTCCTGGCTGACAAAACGAAAGAGTTGGTACAGCTACATTAGTAAATTAACCACATAGAGCAAAAGCGTGCACGGAATGTCGATCCGGCATATTTCCCACTGTAGGCTCATCGCTCGCTCCTGACTACCTACTTTTAGGATACCCAGGTTAGTGCGGAAGAGGCGGAGCATTCCTACATTGGGGCAACTAGCACGTCTCCGGGCATTGACGTAATCACCGTACGGCTTCTAAAGGCCGGATGGGTCTCGCTGGCCGAGCGGGTGCGCGGGCTTTACCAGCGTTGCTTGGAACTCGGACACTTCTCAGCGCCCTGGACAAAGGCCGAAGTGGCTATGCTACCGAAAATGGGGGGAAAGACCGAAGCAGCATTCGGTCTTGGCGCCCTATAGCCCTCCTCTCCTGTATTGGGAAAGGCCTCGAAAAGCTCGTTGCACGCCGGATGGCGTGGGCCATACATGGCAACGGGCTCCTTAGCTGCACCCACGGCGGTGCCCTACCCAAGCGGTCGGCTACGGATCTGGTCTGTGCCCTCGTCCACAATATCGAGCGGGCCCTAGCTTGCGGGGGGGAAGTTACCCTCGTCACATGGGATGTCCAAGGCGCCTTCCACGCCCTCCTACCTGGGCGATTGATATGGAAAGCGCTGACCCTCGGGTTCTATAGAATGCTCCTTAGGTTTGTGAGTAACTTCTCAAAGGACCGCCAAGCCCAAGTCCAGCTGGAGGGTACGACCACGGGTTTCGAGCGGCTTGGGTGCGGCACCCCGCAAGGCTCTCACCTTTGCCCGGTCTTATTATTTAGGCTACACTAAGCGAACCTCGTCAATGAAGGGGCAGGATGGCGGCTAGCATACGCAGGCAATGTCACGGTCAGGCATACATAAAATATTAGAGAGCCTCAGTGTATTAGGCACTATCAAAAAAGCTTCTTAACTAAGGAGAGAAGAGGGGAATCCTAATTAACGACACGCTGGAAAGACTCATTTAAAGCTAGGGTAAGTAGACCCCTTTGTCTGACCCCTGATTCGGCGTGGCCGGTAAAGTAGAGTGGTTTTTAGATTAACTTTAATATTACTAACTTTTATCTATTAAGTACTTATGGTTACGGGTAAAATGCCAGTGCACTTTTGGTAAAATGCCAGTTTCTAACCCGATTTGGGAGCACCGCCACCACTGCCACAATCACTGCCACTTCTCCTCAACATTCAACTAAAAATACCATATTCCATCACCCTAACTCTAACTAACCTAAATCCTAACCTGAGCCCTAACCTCACCCTAACTACTGTAAAACTAGAAAACATATAATAAAGTGGTTAGGGTGAGGTTAGGGTTTGGGTTAGGATTTGGGTTAGTTAGAGTTAGCGTAATGGAATATAGTATTTCCAGCTGCTTTCCTGATTAGGTTAGACACTAGCATTTTACTAAAAGTGCACTGGCAATTTACCCGCTACCAGTACTTATAAACATTTTCATGCCTAATCTTAGTCTCTAAACATAATTACATAATATAGGTCCATAGTGGCTACTTTATCACAAAACGGAGTAAGTAAAGTATTGTTTTCTTCTTAATGTGACTATTTCCGCTTCACCACTATTTTCATCAGTATCGCCTTGAATCCTTCTCTTGCAAATCAGCTTCCATTAATTTTCAATGCATCTTTCCCCCTCCTTGTGTTGAATTCAAAATGCAATTCAAAATCCTTAGCATGCTAGTAGCTTTTGCTACTGCAAACCTCCCGCCAATAATTTACCGGGGCGACGCTCGCAGTCCTGAGACAATCAGAGCTCATGGCGGTTTCCTCCCGCGCGGCGGCTCATTTGGTGAACCCAAGGATTCTGACATGAGCTATGATCAACACGTTAAAATGGAGCCCGGCAAACCAGGATATAACCAAGATCCGTTCATTTCAACCTCTAAAGATTATGACTGGATTTATGGATACTTCGGAAGGCATTTCAAGGGCAGGGATGTGTGGATCTATTACATCAAGACAGAGGGCCTCAGGAATGCGATTGATATTAATCAGGCTTATATCGAAGACGGCATCCAAAACAATCACGCCATTGAAGAAGAAGTTGCGGTGAAACATATCATCCCTTGGTCCCAGGTTGTTAAATGGGATAGATACAAGATTAGCGCCGACGGGAAAGAAAAGACAAGAATAACAGGCTAATAACCTTTGTACCCTAAGAGAATAATACAAGAAAAAATATTAATTTAATAAATATACTACCTAGGTCCTTAGATAATATAAATCTTCTACTACTTACCCTTTTATAGTATTAAAATTAGATTTATATATCTTTTATTTTTGTTTATTATTTATACTAAGAAATAGGTTAACTATAAAGATTAGTACTAATTAATAAAAAGTATTTGTTGTAATGTTAACCATCGCAGATAAATATTAGAGTTATTAGGTTAACCCTAATGACTTATCGCTAGCAAATCCTTAGATATTTAGCTATAGATTCTCTAAGGATTTATAGGTAATAAGTTAGTTATTTAACTAACTAACCTATAATAATTATCCTTTTTTTCTTTATATATAATAGAGAACTATAGTTACCTTTATTATTTATTAATTACTACTAATATATATAGTTAACTATATTAACTTATCCCTTAGTATTACTAACACTAATTAGTAGTTAACTTTACTATTAACTATATAGGTTAACTTTACTATCTAAACTATAAATTAGTAAAGACTATAAGAAGAGGTAATTATTACTAGTTAATTATTTATATACCTAGAGTAGGCAAAGACTAAAAAATACCTCTATAAATACCTTTACTATAATATTATACTAATTACCTATTATAATAGGTTAATTAATAAATCTATAACTAGTCCTCTTAACTAGTAGAAACCCTATTAATTTATGTCTATTATATAAGCTTTATTGCCTTTAGAAAAGTACTTTTAATTATAAAAAACCCTTTACTTTATATACCTATAGCTAATTAGTAATTATTTACTATATCTTATTTATTATAAGCTCTTTAGCTTACTAACTTCTTTTCCTATATATATACTCCTTTTACTAACTAATAGTATTAATAAGTTACTAATATAATAGCCTATTATTTTTTCTCTTTCTACTAACTAATAGCGTTAATAAGTAGCTAATATAATAGCCTATTGTTTTTCCCTAAGTTATTTACTTATAAGAGTATGTTTTTTTCTAGCTATTTATACTACTAGTAGTAATTCCTCTAATAAACATATATACTTTTTAGTCTACTAGAAAAAACGCCTATATTTAAGAGGTTATTAGGCTAATAGAGGGTAATAGTAAATAACACTATACCTATAAGCAGAAGACCTAAGCTAAGATAAGTAAATAAGATAAGCTTATAAGTAAGTAAGGCTTCTAGGTTACTATACCTTTACTTATAAGATAATAAAAAGAAGAGATTTATAGTAAATATAATATACTACCTAATATAGTAAAAAAGATAATAGTAATAAATAATATTATTACTATACCTTTTACCTTTATATAGTATATTCTTTTATACTAATAAGGGAGAGATTATATTATAAGGTTACTAACTAACCTTATAGAAAAGTAATAGTCTTTTATACTTAATACTATTTTTATATTTTACCTTAGTAAATCTAAGTATAATAACTACCTTAGTAGTAAATTACTTTACTATATATAAAAAGACCTTACTAACTAGCTTATTAGTAACTTTAAGGCTATTAACCTAAAGGTCTTAATAAGTCTATATAACTTTCTTATTAACTATAGAGTATAAGTTAACTATAGTAAATACCTATTAATTACCTAGTATATATTTAATACCCTTTAATAAGAGGAAGGCATCTATTAGACTAATAAAATAATTACTATTATTAAGAGATTATTATATAACTTTAAAAAATACCTTAAAGACCTTAACTTTATTAAAGATATTAAAGACTATAAGATAATTATATATAAAGTAAAAATAGTTAAAATATACTTATTACTAGTAACTAGCTACTAAACCTTTTATAATAACTTAACTTTTACCTTACTACTGCCTATATAAACACTAAAACCTTATATAATAGCTAAAGTTTATAGCCTATATATAATAACTACTGTACTACTATAAAAGCTCTTATTAACTATAATATTAACAGTAATATTAAGGCTAACGCTAAAGTAAATAAGTAACCTTATAAAGATATACTTTAATAACTAGGCTATAAAGTATACTAGTAGCTAGTATAAGACTATTAACTTAAAATTACTATTATTCTATAACCTTTATATCTAGGTAAGTATAACATAAGACTACTATAGAGTAGTAATTTAAGTAATACTTTAAGGTAAACTACAAGAGTATTATATCTTTACTTTTTACTAATTAGTAGATAATTTTAATACTCTAAAAGTAAAGCTTAAAGAATAATTTAAAGGTAATAAGGTACACTTAGCCTATATTACTAAGCTTTACTATATATTATTTAACTTAATTACTTATAAAAACTATAGTAAAAATAAACTTAAGATCCTTAAGTTACTTATTAAAAAGGTTACTAAACTAGTTAAAGTAACTACCTATAATAGTCTACCTAAGGATAAAGATTATTATAAATACCTTATTACCTATTACTATAGTATACCTAAGTACACTATAGCTTTCTTTAACCTACTAGCTATATTCTATAGCCTTTATATATAACTATATAATAAAGTAGTAAATACTTTACTTTACTATAAGCTACCTATATAATACCCTATAGATAAATCTACTATAGAGGATAAGTAGTTTTAGGTTAAGTATAAGTATAATAGTAGCTATAATAATTATACTAATCTATAGTAAATATAAGGTTTTTTATAGAATAACTACTATAGTAAAAACTAGTATAATAATAAATTAACTAAGAAGTACTTTATTTATAGTAAACCTAGTTATTAGTTAACTAAGTATACTAAAGAAGAGTAGTAATCCTTATTTAACTAGTATAAAAGCACCTACTTTATATAAGCTTTACTAGCTACCTTTAACTACTTTCTTCTTAACTATAAACATTATAATATAAGTTATCTCTAAGAAGTAAGTAATAGTAATAAATAACCTATTAGTAATAATAATAACTATATAGATATAGTGTTCTTTATATTTACTACTTTCTTTATATAACTATTAATTAATAGCCTAACTATCTTCTCTAAGTTATATAACTAGGTAACTACCTATATACTTACTTATAAGAACCTACTAAAGGAGCTACTACTTAGTAAAACTATAAAAACTAATAAAATATTTACACTTAATAAGCACTATTTAGTAGTAACTTTTTATAGTATTATACTTAACACTAGTGTAGCTAAGAAATTAACTACTAGCTATAAGTAATACTTTACCCTTTAGTACTACTTAGGTAAAAAGATACTTATAAATACTACCTAAGTAAGTAAAGTAAGTATTTACTTTAGTAGTAGTAATTACTTTAAATCCTTAGGGGTAATTAATATACTTATACTACTTAGTAACTTTATTTTTTATATAATTATTACTAATACTTTATTCTTCTTTTACTTAAAGGATATAGACTATTAAAGTATAAAATTTAATAACCTAGCTAACTAGCTAATCTAAGGTAATAATATTATACTTATTATTTACTAATTTAGCTACCTATAAATACTTTTATAACTACTAGAGAAAAGTATTACTAGGTAATACCTAATAGATAGAAAATTATACTAAATCTACTAGTAATTTAGCTACTTATCTATTTAGTAACTTTATAAGTTACTTAAATACACTATAGAAAACACCTCTTTTTTATTAATTAAAGCTATTAATAAGTACTACTACTATTACTAATTATACTCTAAAGCCCTTAGTTACTTTAAGTTTATACTATATAATAATAATAAGTTTAACTATAAGATTCTTATTAATATAATATATCTTAATAGTAATAAACTAGTACTTTATATAGTTAATATAGTAATAGTGTTTAATATAGTAGATTTTTATAATCT
>NW_026851017.1:0-8038 GCF_030913465.1 Colletotrichum navitas
TATATAGATATTAAGCTTATTTATTAATAAGTAACTATAAAAAAGGTATTTAAAAAAATAATTTAAAGTTAAACTATAAGGGTATATTAAATACCTAGTAAAATATATATAAAATATATATAACCTTTATAGAATTTAGGTACCTTTACTATATAAGTAATTATTATATATAATATATACTTTAATAAATAAAGTTCTTCTAAAGAAAGATAAGAAGAGTAATATAATAGTAAAGTTAAAAGTAAGAAGTATAGTTAAAATTATTAAAAATAAAGACTATAAGTAAAATATAATAATAAATATACTTAGGTTAATAAAAGTAATAATAATAGTATTTAAAATAATAGTTACTATAATATAGAATAATAATCCTTTATTAAGTAATACTAAAGTAATTACTTAAGAGATTAAGTAATATAACTAAGGTATTACTATAAGAAGAAAAGAAAAGGTATAGACTCTAAGATAACACTAGGCCCTAGTAATCTAAATACTAAGATAGCCTTATCCTCTAAAATTAGTTAACTAGGTATAATACTTAATAATAGTTAAGTAGTAGATTATATAATAAGGCTAAGCACTATAGTATAAAAGGATTATAACCTTATATAAAGAGGCTTTTAACCTTTATACTACTAATAATAACTAGTGTTTAAAATAGTAAAGATATATAAATTAATATATAGCTATATAATTAACTAATATCTAAGCTAAGAGAAGTAAGGCTAAGAAATAAAAATAAGCTAATAATAAAGGTGCCTTTTAGTGTATATAAATATAGTTAACTATAGTATACTAAAGTATAGACTAGGAGTAAGGGCCTACTAGTAGCCTCTAAGGGGGTATTCTTTTATCCCTTAGTTAAAGAAAAGACTAAGCCCTAAGAGCTTCTTTATAACCTTCTTAAATAAGTAATAAAAGCAAAAGCTAAAGTAAGTAATAGGCACTATATACTATATACTATAGTAAATATAGTAATATATAAGCTAATAACCTATTATATACTATAAATATTAAATAAGAAGTAATATTATTATAATAATTTATAAGACTACTATAGACACTAAAGGAGTTAATTAAGATACCTTTAGACCTTTATTAACTACTATAATAATAATAACTATAAAATTATAAACTAAGGTATCTTAAAGTATTTAAGGTAATTAATAAGTAAGATTTACTACTAAAATAAGGCTTCTCTTATTAAAGTAGGTGTAAATATATAAGTAAAATCTAAAGAATATTTAACTATAATAAGGTATAAGTTATTATAAGAGGGAATATATAAGAAAAGACCTTCTTTTTTAGATATATATAGTAACCTTTATAGTATAAACCTTTTATATAGTAATAGCTATTACTATATAATTTAACCTTAAGGTTAAGTAACTTAATATAGTTAATATATTTCTTAATACTAAAAAGACCTATTAAAAAGCTAGTATACTATAAGCTACTACTAGGTTATTAGTAAAAGAAAAAGTAGTATTTATTATATAGGCCTTATATAGGTTATATAATATATCTTTCTTTAGTTTAAGGATTTATAAAGACACTAAAAAGCCTAGGGCTCTTGTTATTAAAGAAAGACCTTGTCTTTTTTTCTAAGGAGTATACTATATATATACTCTTTTATATTAATAATATTCTTTTATATACCTAAAAAGAGTAAGGAGGCAAAAGAAGTAATTATTATAAGGCTAAAAGAGGTATATAAAATAAAGGACCTTAGAGAAGTAAAGTAATATCTAGGTATTTATATTATATATAATAGACCTAACTAAAGATTACTTTTATATAACTAATATATATATAATATAGTAGTAAAGTTTAAATATATAAATAAGATTTCTTTTATAATACTACTACTAATAATAGACTTTCTTTAAAATAAAGGATAATAATATTAGTAAAAGTAAAGCTATTTTAAAAATAGTTAATTAATCCTATATACTACTATAATAATCTAGCTAAATATAGTATTTACTTACTTACTTTTTCTAGGTACCTAATAAACCTAAGTATATACTATATTTAAGTATAAAGTAGTATATTTAATACCTCTTTTATACCTTATATTTATTAATATACTTTAGTATCTTAGGGGGTATATAACTCCTTTATATAAGTAATACTTCTTTTATTAATAATATAATTACTTACTAGTTATCCTAGGGGTATATTATATATCTTTTAGTAGCCTAATCTATTAGAAAGTAACTTACTAAGTAATAGTTATAATATTAATAACTAAAGCTTAGCTTTTTACTTTTAACTATATAACTAAAGAGCTTATTACCTTAAAATACCTTTTTATAATATCTACCTTAAATTAAAAGATAATATATAGGTAGTATAATATAATAACTAATAGATAATTTACTTAGTTATAAGAAAAAAGAGAGAATTATAATATAACTTTACTATATTAATATCTAGAATATATAGCTATATAAAGTCTATATAAAAGGTAAAGTTAATATTATATATTTACTAATAAATAAGATACTAGTAAATAAAGTTACTAAAAATCTTCTATAAGCTAAATTTAAGCACTTTAGAGTACTCTTTAACTTATAAGATATATAGTATATAGTAAGATAAGAAAAAACAAAGACCTAATTAATAAATAACAAGAAAAGCAAAAATAAAAACTTCTCTAAAATTAAATAATAGCCTAGGGCTAAGGGGCCTAAGCTAAAGTAAAAATTAAAAAATAGCCTAAGGCTAAGAAGCCTATTAATAATAAGGAAGCATCTATATAGTTATCTAAGAGATAATAAAATATAAAGTAAGTCCTTTATATAAAGGAAGCTTATAATAAAGCTATTAAGGTTACCTATATATAAGTAGTACTAAAGGTAAGCTATAATATATATAAGATTAATAAGGAGCTAAAAGAATACTTAGGGTAATAGCCTTTATAAAGGGATCCTTAAGGCTACTTACTCTATTATATACCTCTTTCTTCTTCTCTTTCTTCTCCTTTCTTCTTTTTCCTCCTTATCCTCCTCTTCTTTATCCTTATTAGAGAAGATAGTTATAGGTAAAGTAGCCTCCTCTTTGTTAAGGTTTAAGGTAAAACTACTTATATATATAACTATATAGCTATAATTACTAAAATAAAGATATATAAGTAAAAGTAACTATTATATAAATAAGAAGTAACTTACTTTATATAAGGCCTTTTTACTACTTAAAGTATATAAAAGGATATTAGCTAGGCTAATAACCTTAAGGGTAAGTATATATATATACACTAATATATAATATATTAGTAATATTTAAGGCTAAGACCTAAGAGACACTTACTATTAAATTAACCTATAAGTATACTCCTTAAGTAATACTTATAAAGGCTAATAATAGTAGGTCTCTCTATTATACCCTCCTAGTACTCTAGTACCTCTATAAAAGTATTATTATTATTACCTAAATCTTTTTAACCTTAAAAGATAGTAGTAGGCTCTCTTTATTATTATATAAAGGTAAAAAAGTAACTACTTTACTACTACTTTATTATTATAAAATAAGTTAGTAATTAAAAAATAACTAGGTAATAATAAGTAGTAATATACTAGTTAAAAGTAAATCTAGGCCTAAGTTACTTAGCTTTTTTTAACTAAAGTTAAAAAGGCTAGTCTCTAGAGAGACTACTTATTATTACTTTTAAGGAGCTATACTTATTCTTTAGTACTAAAATTAATTAACTAGTAATAAAATAATACTTATAAGACCTATCTATAGGGGGTTTTTACTCTTTTATAGACCTACTAAAGGTCTTCTCTTTTCTTTAAGAGGAGATAAGGTACACTTATAGTAACTATAGTAGTTATATAATAATAAGACTACTATAGCCTATAGCCTATAGTAGCTATAAGGGTATATATATAAGCTTTACTAAAAGTAATAGTTTTATAAGATATTTAAAAAAAAAGAAGTATTAGTAATTAAGTAAAGTAATATAGTAATATAAAAAGATAATAAATTAAAGATTAATTATAATAAAAATAATAATATAACTTATAATTATTATTATAGTTATTAAAGAAAAAAAGAAAAAAGTAACTATAAATTTAGCCTTAAGGTAAATATTTACTAGTGTATAAGGTAGCCTTATAGTAAGTAGCCTTACTAGTAAGAATACCTAATACTAGTAGCCTATAATTATATAATAACTAGCCCTTTTATACTAAAAGAACTATTTTTCCTTTATATCTAGGTGTATAGTAACCTATACTAACCCCTAAGAAGGTATATTATATAGGATATTACTAACTAATACTACTTTCTAGAATAATGTTGCTTATTAATCTAACCTTTACTCTAAATATAGATACTTATAGTAGAATCTACTAAGTAATATAATATTTAAGAAATATAGATTATAGTACTATAGATAAAAGAAATAAGCTACTTTTAACTATATAAATTACCCCTTAAATATACTACTTAATAATATAATAATATTCTTATTATATACCTAAAAGAGAGTAAAGAAGTAAAAGAAGTAATTATTATAAAGCTAAAAAAGGTATATAAAATAAAGGACCTTAGAGAATAAAGTATATCTAGGTATTTATATTATATATAATAGACTTAACTAGAAGATATACTTTACTATAACTAATATATTTATAATATAGCTATAAAGTTTAAGTATATAAATAAGATTTCTTTATAATACTACTACTAATAATAGACTTTCTTTAAAACAAAGGACAGTAATACTAGTAAAAGTAAAGCTATTTTAAAAGATAGTTAAATTAATCTTATATACTACTATAATAATCTAGCTAATATAGTATTTACTTACTTACTTCTTTTTAGGTACTTAAAAACCTAAGTATATACTATATTTAAGTAGTAAAGTAGTATATTTAATACTCTTTTATACCTATATTTATTAATATACTTTAGTATCTTAGGAGGTATATAACTCTCTATATAAGTAATACTTTTTTACTAATAGTATAATTACTTACTAGTTATCCTAGGGTATATTATATATCTCTTTAGTAGCCTAATCTATTAAAAGTAACTTATTAAGTAATAGTTATAATATTAATAAATAAAGCTAAGCTTTTTACTTTTAACTATATAACTAAGAACTTATTACTTAAAACACCTCTTTTATAATATCTACCTTAAATTAAAAAATAATATATAGGTAGTATAATATAATAACTAATAAATAATTTACTTAGTTATAAAGAAAAAAGAAAATTATAATATAACTTTACTATATTAATATTTAAAATATATAGCTATAGAAGTCTATATAAAAAGTAAAGTTAATATTATATATTTACTAATAAGCAAGATACTAGTAAATAAACTTACTAAGAATCTTTTATAAGCTAAATTTAAGTACTTTAGAGTACTCTTAACTTATAAATATATAGTATATAATAAATAAGAAAAAACAAGGACCTAATTGATAAATAATAAGAAAGTAAAAGTAAAAACTTCTTTAAAATTAAATAATAGCCTAAGGCTAAGGGGCCTAAGCTAAAGTAAAAATTAAAAAATAGCCTATAGGCTAAGAAGCCTAATATTCTAAAAAGATAAAAATAGCCTAAAGGCTAAGAACCTTAGTATTAATAAAAGAGAGTATCTATATATTTATCTAAGAGATAATAAAATATAAATTAAGTTCCTTATATAAGGGAAGCTTACTAATAAAGCTATTAAGGTTAGCCTATGCGTAAGTAGTACTAAAGGTATAGTAATAATATATATAAGGACTAATAGAGAGGCTAAAGAAATACTTAAAGGTAATAGCCTTTATAAAGAAATCTTTAAGGCTACCTACTTTATTATATACCTCTTCTTTTTTCTTTTTCTTCTTTTACTTCTCCTCTTCCTTATTTTTCTCCTCTTTATTCTTATTAAAGAAAATAGTTATAAGTAAAGTAGCCTTTCTCTTCTTTAAGGTTTAAGGTAAAACTACCTATATATATAACTATATAGCTATAATTACCTAAAATAAAGATATATAAGTAAAAGTAACTATTATATAAATAAGAAGTAACTTACTTTATATAAGGCCTTTTTATTACTTAAAGTATATAAAAAGTATTAGCTAGGCTAATAACCTTAAGAGTAAGTAGTATATATATATATTAATATATAATATATTAGTAATATTTAAGGCTAAGACCTAAGAGATACTTACTATTAAATTAACTTATAAGTGTACTTCTTAAGGAACACTTATAAAGGCTAATAATAGTAGGTCTCTTTACTATACTCTCTTAGTACTTTAGTAGCTTTATAAAGGTATTATTATTACTACTTAAATCTTTTTTAACCTTAGAAAACAGTAGTAGGCCTTTCTTATAGTTAATATAAAGGTAAAAAAGTAACTAATTTACTATTACTTTATTATCTATAAAATAAGTTAGTAATTAAGAAATAACTAAGTAATAATTAGTAATAATATACTAGTTAAAGGTAAATCTAGGCTTAAGTTACTTAGTTTTTCTTAACTAAAGTTAAGAAAGCTAGTCTTTAGAAAGACTACTTATTATTACTTATAAAGAGCTATACTTACTTATTAGTAATAAAAATTAATTAACTAGTAATAAGATAATACTTATAAAACTTATTTATAAAGGGGTTCTAACCTCTTATAGACTTACTAAAGGCCTTCTTTTTTAACTTCTTAAGAGAAGACAAAGTACACTTATAGTAACTATAGTAGTTATATAGTAATATAACTACTATAGTCTTAGGGCCTATAGTAGCTATAAAGGTATATATATACGCCTTACTAAAGGTAATAGTTTTATAAGATATCTAAAAAAAGAAATACGTATTAGTAATTAAGTAAAATAGTATAGTAAATATAAAAAAATAATAAATTAGTAATTAATTATAATAAAAAGTAATAATATAACTTATAATTATTATTATAGTTATTAAAAAAAAGAAAAAAAAGTAACTATAAATCTAGCCTTAAGGTAAATATCTACTAGTATATAGGCTAGCCTTATAGTAAGTAGCCTTACTAATAAGAATACCTAATACTAGTAGCCTATAATTATATAATAACTAGCCCTTTTACACTAGAAGAACTATTTTTTCTTTATATTTAGGTATATAGTAACCTACGCTAACGCTTAATAGGGTATATTATATAGGATATTACTAACTAATACTACTTTCTAGAATAATATTACTTATTAATACAACCTTTGCTCCTAAATATAGATACTTATAGTAGAATCTACTAAATAAGGTAATATTTAAAGAATATAGATTATAGTACTATAAATAGAATAAATAAGCTACTTTTAACTATATAAATTATCCTTTAAATATACTACTTAATAATATAGTATATTATAGTTAGTAATCTAATAGTAAGGTTTCTACTAGGAATAAGCTAGGGTTAATACTTAGCTAATAGTAGTATAGACTTATTAGTCTATTAATTACTTAGTAATTAGTTAAGTAGTTAATAGTTATAAAGGTAGCTTATATAGCTTTTTATTAATTAAATTACTAAGGTAGAATACTAAAAACTATTTAAAGAATATATTATAAAGTTAATTACTAAAGAGCTATAGAAGTCTATCCTTAAGTATATCTAAATCTATCCTATATATAAGTCTTAATCTTTCTAGATAACTAATAATTATAAGTAATTACTATTCTTATATAAGGTAAATACTTAGTAAATACTAGTAAGCGCTTACTTTAGTAATTACTAGTAATTACCTTATTTTTATAATTACTTCTTTATTTTTATATAACTTATACTATAGTTCTTTTAGGTCTAAGAGGTTATCTTAATCTAGCCTATTATTAGTTCTATATAAATACTATACTACTTACTAGTTATTTTATTTAGTAAAGTAATATTATTTATAACTTATTAGGTTATAATATTAAGTCTTTTCTCTAAAGGTCTTACTTTTAAGACCTATATAAGTAAGTTACTACTCTTACGTTAAAAAGTCTTTAAGTTCTTTATTATTTATTTCTCTAGCTAATATAATATCTAGTAAAAAGGATTATTAAAAAGCTTTTT
>NW_026851018.1:0-8027 GCF_030913465.1 Colletotrichum navitas
GGCTAATAATAGTATTTTATAAGAACCTTTTTAGTCTTATTATAGCTAAAGTAAGTAAAAAGTTTTTAGTTATAGGCTTTTTAAATTATATAAGTATATAAGTGTTTTTTTAAAAGTACTACTAATTTATAGTCTATTATTAATAAGTTATTTTAAAGTTTTTAGTATATTTACTTTTTACTTATAAACTTATAAAAGGCTTTTAGTAATAAGATAATAAGGTTATAGTTTAACTAGAGAATTTATTTTACTAGTAAATAGTTTTAGAGGTTATTCTCTAAGGTTAAAGTATTAACTATAATCCTTCCTAAAGTAGTCCTTATAAGTATTAGTAAGAAAGGGTAAAGCATCTAGGCTACTTAACAAAGAAAAAAAGGAATAGTAAAACATAGGAAAACCACCTATACTACAACAACGTCTAATAATAATAAAATATATATTAATTAATAAGTCTTATAATTCTTAGACCTAATTTATAAAGATATTAAAATAAAAGTATAAATTAATAAAGTAATTATAAAAAGAGTAAATTTTACTAAATAAATAAAAGTATAGTAATAACTAGTAGTATTAGAATAAGGTAAAGCAACTAGAGGATTAATTTAAGCTAATTAGAGACAAAGAAGATACATAGAGCAGAGGAGTAGTTAGTCTAATTATAGAAAAAGCCTATATAAGGAGGACTAATTAGGTAAATAGAGAACTAATAAACTTTTTCCTTTCTTTCTTAGACCTACCTTTTAGCTAGATTAGACTATAAGCCTTTCTTCTATAAGCTAATTATATATAATAATATAAGATAATTAGGAGTTTTTACCCCTTTAATTATAATAAGCTTTCTTTTAATTAAATATTTTCTCTTTATAATTAAGATATTACTTATTACTAATCTAAGGGATTTAATACTTTAATTAAGGTAAGTCTTTAACTAATTAAGGAAGTATCTTATGTTACCTTAGGGGTTATTAGTGTTTCTCTCTAGATTACTATACTACTTTAGTCCCTTTTACTTTATACCTTTCTAATAGTCTTTTTTTCTAGAAATCTAGCTAATTAAAGAAAATATAAAAAAAACTATAAAAAGATAATAATAATTAATATAAATAAGTAACTAACTAGTAATAAAAGATAAACTAATTAGCTAGATAGTAGCTAATTAAAGATAAAAAAGATAGTAAAACTAAAGATATAAACTTTATAATATAATTAAACTAGTGTTAGTATAATAGGTAGGCTTATATCTTTTAGAGAGAATAATAGCCTAAGAGTATATAAGAGAGTATATCTCTTATATAAAGATATATCCTATAGAAGCAAGAATATAGGATAACAGGGGTAAATATAGAGATATAAGGATATAAATATAAAGAGAGTATAATAGTTAGTCTTATTATTTTATTACTAACTGTTCTATTTTACTTGCTTAGAAAGAGAATAAGATAGACTAGAAACAGGAAGAAATCTAGCCCTTATATAGACCTATCTAGCTTACTAGAATATTCTATACTTACGTAAGCTACTTATAAATTAACCTAAGATTATATAACTTAATAACCCTAGTTAAAGAACCCTAACTTAAAGCAGTAACCTTGTTAAAGAGATAGTGTTAAGAGGAGGTTTCTTAGATATTCTAGTACCTTCTCCTATCTTCTAGTAATTACATAATTAGATATACTTATGTAATTAATATATATATTAATCTACTAAGTTAGTAGATTATAAATATATATATCTTATATATATATAACCTCTATAATAGAGGAAATATAAGATAAAGAAGTATTAAGAGTATAAGAGATACTTTTAGTTCTTATACTTCTAATACTCCCTCTTTTACTCTATTATAGAGTAAAATAAGTGGAAAAAGGACCCTAGACTAGAATACAATATCTAGAGACATATCTTAATAAGTATAATAACTTATTAAGAAAACATCCTAAAAGTATTAGGAAAAATATACTAATATATAGGTATATTATATAGGCTTATTTTTATTATATAAACCTATTAGCTTAATAAATTCTTAAAATTTAACCCTAGAAAGGGGTTTTATTAAGCTATTAGTAGGCATAGAAGAAGTAAGTATATATTCTACTTCTATATTACCTTTTTTAATCTCTTAATAAGTATAATAGTAATATAAGGCAGTATACCTAGTCCTCTAATAATATTTAGGGTTATAGGCTAAGCTTAAGGCTATATTATTATCTATTTTAATAGTAATAGGGGTTATATTATACCCTATTTTAGATAATAAGCCCTTTAACTAGACTACCTCTCTAATAGCTTCCTATAGGCTATTAAATTTAGCCTTAGTAGTAAATAGAGAGATAGTTAACTATTTTTTTAACTTTTAACTAATAGGCCCTCTAAGTAAAGTAAAGAGATAACTAGAAGTAGATTTTCTAGTTTCTTTATAATTTACCTAGTTAAAATTAGTATATCCTACTAGGTTAAGGGTATTATTAAAGCTATTATTATCTATATTACCTTTATAGGTAATATTATAATTAATAGTCTTTTTTAAATATCTTAATATACCTTTTCCTTGCTTAAGTAGGAATTCTATAGGGTTATAAAGGTAACAAGAAGTAAAGGATATACTATAGGCTATATCTAGCCTAGTTATAAACATAGCGTATATAAGAGAACCTATAAGTTATTAATATTCCTTTAATAGGTCCTTAGAAGAAGTATATCCTTCTATCTTGTTGCCTAGAGGGCTATTTAATATACCTATTAATATAGGTATATTATTTATTTTTACTTTTAATAGGTTAAACCTTTCTAGAAGCTATTAGATATAGTAGGCTTAAGAGATAGTTATAGACCTTTTAGATCTATCTCTAGTTATATATAGCCCTAAAAACTTAGAAACTTCTCCTAGGTCTTAAATCTCTATATATTTAAAGATTTTACCCTTAATATTTTCTATATACTTAATATCTTTATTAAGTATAAGAAAATTATTAACGTAGGTAATAATATAACAAGGATTATTTTTATCCTAGTTATAATAAGTAGCTTTATCTAACTTTAAAGATATAAAACCTATATCCTTTAATATAGATTTTATCTTTAACTACTATTACCTAGGAGCTTATTTAAGGCTATATAAAGCCTTAAGAAGTAATAATATCTAATCTATATTTTCTTAACCTATAGTATTTAGGTTAAGATATTTAATAAAGAAATTAGATAAAGGGATATTAGAAGTGTCTATATAGACCTCTTTTTCTAAGTCCTTATATAGAAAGGCTCTAACTATATCTATTTATTAGATTTCCTTGTCTAGGGCTACTACTAGAGCTAATAATACCCTATAAGTAGTAAGGTTACTTCCTACAGTAAAGGTTTAGAAATAATTAAGCCTATATTTTTACTAGAAACCTTTAATATAGAGGTAAGCCTTATATTTATTAATATTACTGTTAATATTATATTTTTTCTTTAAGACGTATTTAGTAGTTAAAGGTATCCTAGAAGACTTATATACTTCTTTAGGTTCTACTGCTTTTAAAGTGCCTCTTTAGATAATAATAGCTAGTTCTGTATATATAGCTTTTAGCTAGAGGTCTTTTTTAGGGTCTTCTAGAGCTTATTTTAAAGTAGTAAGCTCTAGAGGTTATATACTATAGTTATATTCTATAGTATTATTATAAGCCTTATATTTATCTTTTTCTTCTTTTAATATAGAAGGTATATTAAGCTCTATATTAGAAGAAGGAATAATCTATTTATTTATAGAAGTACTAAAAAGAATAGTAGTTTTTTCTCCCTCTGTTATAGTACTTTCTATAAATTTAATATATAAGGTCCTTACTATAAAGGACCTATAAGGCCTAGAAGGAATATATATATTATATATATTATTTCCTTCTATAGATAAATAAATACCCTCTTCTATATAAGTATTTAGTTTATTTAACTAAATATATTTTTCTCTAGGTCTATATACTAAGACCTTAGAGCCTATTTTATATATATTAGATAAGTCTAGCTTATTATCCTTATTAGGATAATAATAGTCTAGAAAAGCCTCTATAGGGGTCTTATCTAGGCGTTTTATAGCAGTATAATTTAATAACCTAGTAGTTTCTTTTAGAATTATATCCTATAGAAACTTAGGTAAGTTATTTACTGCTATAATAGTTCTAGACTTATCTAGAATAGCCCTATTAGTTCTTTTTACTATACTATTTTATTCTAGTGTATAAAGCATAGAAGGCTTTAAAATAATACCTTTTTCTTTAATATAGGTAGTTAATTCCCCTATATTAAATTTAGTTCTATTATCTAAGCGTAAACGCTTAAGATAATTATACCCCTGATTTTTATAGTATTCTAGCTTATTTTTAAGGATATTAATTATATCCTCTTTAGTTTTAGAGAATTCTATTTCTCTAAGACTAAAATAATTATCTATAAATAGAATAATATAATTATATCTATTAATAGAAGTAAAGGTTATTTTAAGAGTATTTATATATACTCTTTTTAAGGGAATAGTTACCTTATTATAGTTAATCTTAGGCTATTGCCTAGTTAACTTAGAAGAAATATAGTTAAGGTAGTTTAAGTCTTCTTCCTTTAGTTTATCTAAAGGAATTCCCTTAGTTAACTTAGCTATTTTAACTAAGTAAGGGTAAGACGGATAGGCTAGTTTTTAATACTATTCTTCTATTATAGTAGTATATACCTCTTCTTCTGTTTTTAAAGAGGTATTATCTTCTATTTTAGAAGATATATTATCTTTAGTATCTTCTAGAGATAAAGAAGGGCTTTTTTCTTCTATATTATATAGAAGATTACTCTTAGGAGGTCTAGTAATATTTAAATAAAAACCCCTCTTTACTATATTAATATTAGCAAAGGGCTCTCTATTACTATTATAGAGATTCTAGTTAATAAGAAATCCCCCTCCTTTATAGTGTAAAAGGCCTAAAAATATAAATATAGGAAATTCTAGTATATATAAGGTATTATTTAACCTTATATAGTTAATTTCCCCTTTAAAGTATATAAGAAGTATTATAGTTCTTATTCCTTTAGGTCTAATAGGTCCTACACCTATATTAACTATAGGAATATTTTCCTTAGTTAATAGGTCTATAAAATAGTCCTTATTATTTAATATATAGACTATTAAACCTATATTATATAACTAGTTATCTTGTTAACTTAGGTAGTTAAGATAGGCCTTATAAGTGTAATATTAACCCTTTTAGTTATCTTCTTCTAGAGGCTAATTAGTCTAGTAGGTTATAGTAAAAGTTGCCTTTTCTCTACCTTTAATAGGCTATAGGTTTAATTCTAGGTTATTAACCTTCTTTTTAGGTCTTTTAAACTCCTTATTTCCCTATTTATAGGGTTTCTTGTCCTTATTAAAAGGATACTTATATTCTTTAATAAAATTACCCTTATTAGAAGAAAGGCTTCTATTATAGTTATTAGATATAGATATATTATTTTTATACTTATTTTTATCTAATATATTATTAATAAAGGCTTCTAGAGAAGGAGGCTTTTTAGTTCTTAAAGCACTTCTTTATCTTTTTGCTTATATAGGAAAATAACTACTTAAAGTAGCTATAAAGACTATTTTTTAGTCTATATCTTCTATTTTAGCCCCTATATTATTAAGCTTAAAGATATAACCTTTAAAGAAGCTAATAAACTTATTTAAGGTATTATAATTCTCTAGTTTAATAGTATAAAATTCTAAGTATAACTATTACCTTAGAATAAGGCTAGTTCTCTTATAAGAAGACTTTAGTATATTTAAAGTATCTTTAGGATCCTTTAAATTAAATACTAAAGATAAAGGTTCTTTTTAAAGGTTTTACTTTATAATTAATAAGGACTATATTTTTTATTCTTTAGATATATCCTTATATTTGCCTTCTTCTTTAAAATAGATATTTAACTTAAGTAGTTTAAAGAAGAGATAAATAGAAGTAATCTAGGAATTCTAATTATTAGTTCCTTAGAGACATTATTCTTAAGGTATTAAATAGCCTATAGTAGCCTTAATAAGATCTACTATTTTCTTCTAGTATTTTTACTAGAAATAAATAGGTATTTTTAACCTATAGAATAGAGGTCTTACTCTTTCTACCTCCTTAAATAAATATATATCTTTATAAGATATACAGAGATTTAAAAGTGTATTTTATATAGAATTTGTATTTTTTTTAAAATACAAGGCTTTTTAGACTTAGTTATAAATATTAAATTATAAAATTAATATATATTATAGATCTTAAAATTATTACAAGGGTTATCTAATATAGTTTCTATTTTTAGTAATTATATACTAATATATACTAGTAAGTACAACTTGTATTTGTATTATATTTTTTGCCTAGCACTATACAATACATGTTAGTGCCTATACTAAAAATAGATTTCTTAAAACTAGAATAGAAAAGCGGGGCTACTTCCTAAAAAGAAAATAAAAATATTAATAAATTAAGAAAAAAAAGCTTTATCTAAACCTTATTTTACTTTATTTTTATATAGCTTATATAAGCCTTTATAATTACTAATACTTTTTTACTACACTATAAAGGTCTTAACACTTGTATAGAAACCTTGTATTTTTTTTTAGAACTCTAAAGATATATAAGGTAGTTAGAAGGTTTTATAACTACTACTAATAGACTTATATAACCTCTATTTAGTAAATATTAAATACTGTCTCTTAGTTATAAGAAATACTAAGGGCTTACTTTTTCTGCCTTAATATTCTTATAAAGAAAAGATAGTATAAAGGATCTACCTTATAGATAAATAAATAGGCTACTAAAGAGTATATATAACTCTTATAGTAATAAAGATACCCTAGGTATATAACCTAGGCTTATAACCTATTAGTATAATAGGTAGGCTTATATCTCTTAGAGAGAATAATAGCCTAAGAGTATATAAGAGAGTATATCTTTTATATAAAGATATATCCTATAGAAGCAAAAATATAAGATAATAAAAGTAAATATAGAGATATAAGAATATAAATATAAAGAGGGTATAATAGTTAGTCTTATTATTTTATTACTAACTATTTTATTTTACTTACTTAAAGAGAGAATAAAATAGACTAGAAACAAGAAGAAATCTAGCCCTTATATAGACCTATCTAGCTTACTAGAATATTCTATACTTACTTAAGCTACTTATAAATTAACCTAAGATTATATAACTTAATAACCTTAGTTAAATAACCTTAACTTAAAGCAGTAACCTTATTAAAGAGATAGTGTTAAAAGAAGGTTTCTTAGATATTCTAGTACTTTCTTTTATCTTCTAGTAATTATATAATTAAATATACTAAGAAAGGGCAGGGCATTAGGGCCACCTAACAAAGGAAAAGAGGAATAGTAAAACATAGAAAAACTACTTACACTATAACAACGTCTAATAATAATAATATATATATTAATTAATAGGTCTTATAATTCTTAGACCTAATCTACAAAGATACTAAAATAAAAGTATAAATTAATAAAGTAATTATAAAAAGAGTAGATTTCCCTAAATAAATAAAAGTATAGTAATAACTAGTAGTATATTTCTATATAAAGTATTAAGGCTAATAATAATAACTATATATAAGTAATTATATCCCTCTTAACCTCTTCTTAGGTCTATAAATCCCTTTTTTAATAAGTAGGTAGCTTTCTTATTAATTTATCCCTTAAATTAACTACTATATAATTTTTATAACTATACTACTTAACCTTACTATAATTATCCCCTTAGACCTATTATTTTAACCTTAAGCAAAAAGTCTAACTAATTCTTAGACCTAAGAACTAAAGAAAGAACCTAAAGAAATAAAAGAAAAAAAAAGGAGAAATAGTTTAGTGCTTATAGTAGCACTTAAGTTACTTTAGTAGCTTAAGACCTTTTTTTGCCTTTACTTTTATAATAATATTACTATATCTAAGTTTATAACCTTTTATACTATAAGAGGTCTATAAAGTCTTCTTGTTAACTTAGTCTTATTTAAGTCCTTAATATAAGTA
>NW_026851019.1:0-7911 GCF_030913465.1 Colletotrichum navitas
TATAAGTTATTTATAAGTATTTACTACTATATAAGTAATAAAGATAAAATAACTATATATTACTTAAAATATAATATATTAATATACTATAACTATACTAAAGTTACTATTAATAACTAACTATATAATAACTAACTATATAATAACTAACTATATAATAACTAACTATATAATAACTAACTATATAATAACTAACTATATAATAACTAACTATATAATAACTAACTATATAATAAATAGCTTTTAATAACTAGAATCCTCTTCTATCTCTTTTACTTCTTTAAAATCTTCTATTTCTTTATATTTTACTTTTTCTTCTATAATACTCCCTTCTTCTTTAGATAAGTATTTAAAGCCTATATTAAATAAACTACTATATATCTTAGGTATATAGAAAAAGCTATCTAAGCCCTCTAAATTACTAGATTATTACTAGCCTTTTGAAAGCATTAATTTCTTTCTAGTATTATTTCTTAAATTAGTTCTTCTTTTAGTAATAATATCACTAGACTAGTTAAAACTACTTTCTACTGCAGCAAAAGTAGGAGGTATAGCAAAGTATTTTTTTACTAATATAGATAAAATAGGAAATTTCTCTATATTATTCTTCTACTATAATAAAGAATATACCTAAATAATAGTTAGTATATACTATATAATATTATATTAAATTATTTTAAAATATTATAGTTATAATCTATAAATAAATTCTTTATAGTTTTATAAACTAGTTAAATATATTAAAAGTCTTACTTACTTTATTTCTTATATAGGATAAAGAATAATGATTTTCTAATTTATTTTGTCTTATTTTAGGTACTTATTGTTTACTTTCTATAGGGTAAACATCCTTAAATTCCTTAGGCTTAGGCTTAGGAATAGGTATTTTTAATTTATTTTTACCTATAGGTCCTTCTCTAGGCTTAGATAAATCTATAGTAAATCTATCTGCTTTTTTACTAGTACTACTAGTAGGAAGATTAGAAGAAGAATTTAAGTTATAGTTATTATCCTTAATTTTAATAGTTTTATTTAAACTAGGAATATATAACTCTTCTTTATTATTCTTTTCTAGATCTTTAATAATCTTTTGTTTTAGCTTAAAATATATAAATAGAAAATTAGTATATTATAACTATAAGTATATTAAAGGTAAATATAGTAACTAGAAGTATATTAATATAGTTAGTATAGTTAAGTTACTTACTTATTATATTCTTCTTTAAGATTGTCTTTTACTTTTACCTTTAGCTAAGAAAGTAAATAAGCCTTTAAATAAGTATTATTAAAAACCTATTGTATATTCTACTTAGGTTCTAAAATAGAACCTAAAATATAAGGCTTAAATTTAAGATAATTAGTATATATAATAGATAAAGAAAAATAAGTATTAAGCTTATTTTTTCCTTTTTCTATAGTATCTATAAAGTACTTAGTATAAGGGTCTTGTAGTTTATTACTCTATAAAATATATTAGTAAGTTTAGTAAAATTAAATTAATATTTAATAATTATCTTTAATAATAAACTTAAAGACATTTATAGTAGTTTATTATATTAATATAAAAGATAATAACTTACTAAGTCTTTACTATAGGCTTTTACTATTCTATTTAGTAATTTAACTCCTTTCTAAAGTTAAATTAATATTAGTAACCTAAAATAATAGCTTATCTATAGTAGTAAAGGTTTAATATTATATTTGTATAGTAGGGGTATAAAAGGCTTTTAATAAATCCTTAATATACTATAGTTATAACTAGTTTCTTAGAATTATAGCTTTAAATATAGGGTTTTTAGTACTAGACCCTAGGGTAATTAAGGCTAGCCTTAATTCTAAAGTAGTACTAATTATTATATATATAGAATTCTATCTAGTATTATTACCTATTAAATTATTAGTTTATATATAAATATAATAATATTAATATAATTTATAACTTATTTTATAAACTTATAAAGAGGTATTTTAGTTTTATTATAGTTATAAGGTATAGTAGGATCTTTAAGCTCTTTATTATACTTAATAGCTTATAAGAATTCTTTATATAAGCTAGTATTATTTTTAAGTAATATAGCTATTCTTTTAATAGCGCCTATAATACCTAATATTATAGAAATAATAATTAGTATTTATTAAATTATTATTATTATTAATAGGTTACTATTAAAAAGTAATAGACTTACTAGTATTTGCCTTTAAGACTTTTTCTTTTTCTGTAGTATATAATTCTTTAATTTCTCTATTATAATTGTTAATAATAGTAATATTCTTAAACTCCTTAATAATAGTATCTTTAGTAGAAGTATTAATAAAGGTATTAATAATATCTTTAGTAATAATATTAAATACATATGTAGTACACCTAATATTAAATATATTATTATGATAAGATAACTTATAATTATTAATAATATTAGATAAAAAGGTATTATTATTATAGCTATTATCTCTAGTAAAGCTATAATAAGTTAGTTACTAGTTTATTATTTATATATAATTTAATAATCTAATACTTACGTTATAACTTTACTAAAAGGAACATTATAACCTTTTATAATATTAGACTTAAATACTTTACTAAGATATACACTAGTATATACACTATCTAGAGCCTTAAAGCCTATTAATATTATTAGTATATATACTTTTAATATAATATATTAGTAATTAAATAATAGAAAGTTAAATACCTAGGATTTTATAGTCTAATATAAAGTCACTATTAATAAAGGTACTATTAGTTTTTTACTAATTAACTAATAGGATATCCTAAGTTTATAGTATTATAAAGTGTAAGAAAGTATAGTTAATTATTAGTTATTAATAGTTAAATAGTTAACAAGGTAAAGTAAGAGTATAAGTGTAGTAGTACCCTTGTGTATAGGCAAAGGTAAAGGATTCTACTAGTAGGCAGTATATTATATAACCTACTGCCTTTAGCTATATTACCTATATACTAACACTAGTAACTTTCTTATATAGTAAAAGTTACTAGTGCTCTTATTTCTCTTAAGAAGCCTAAAAATATAATAAAAATAAAATAAGTAAAAGTATTATACTTTTTATAGTTATATACTACTATAAATTTATTTATCTATTTACCTAGTAAAGGTAAGCTTATACTATCTTGTTTAGGTATATTTCTCTTTAGCTATAGCTATTAAAGGTATATACTTACGTTAGATAAATTTAACTACTATTAATTTATATAGTTTATATAATCTGTTTTCTTCTCTAAGTGCCTATTATTCTATATCCTATTATTTTTATTATTTCTTATTATATTTATATAACTTATCTCTCTATCTATATCTTTACTTTATTTTAAAAGATAAGACTCTTAAGTGCTTAGTTTAAGGAGGACTTTATAAACCTATTAGCAGGGTTATTATTACTATAGATCTATTATACCTTAAAAAGCTTATATTACTTATATAATTATTATAGTACTATAATATTAATTATTAAGAGAATTAATTAAGGGGTGTTATAAATTAATACAGGGGTATTACTCTTACAGGGGTATTACTGTTTATTTACTTAATTAGTTAAAAAAAGTAGTACTTCCCTATAAAGGCAGTAAAGGTAATTACACTAATATAGCTATTCTACTATTTTATTTTACTATTAACTAATTAACCTATATAGCTATAAAAAATAGGCTTTATAAGGGGGGTTCTTTTTATAGCTATAGGAAATAGCCTCTATAAGAAGCGCTATCTTTATAGCTATAAAAAAAGCCCTCTTATTAACCTTACTTTATAGCTATAAAAAAAGCCTTACTATTAAGCCTACTTTCTATAGCTATAAAGGTTAGCCCTCTTGCTAGGCCTACTTCTTATAGCTATAAAAAAAGCCCTCTTATTAAGCCTACTTCCTATAGCTATAAAGGTTAGCCCTTTTACTAGGCCTACTTCCTATAGCTATAAAGGTTAGCCCTTTTACTAAGCCTACTTCCTATAGCTATAAAGGTTAGCCTTTTTACTAAGCCTACTTCTTATAGCTATAAAGGTTAGCCTTTTTACTAAGTATATTTCTTATTTACCTTAAGAAAAGTAACCTTTTTTATATTTAAAATACTTACTACCTAGCTACTTTTTTATAATATAGCTATAAAAGTTTATTATTACTACTAACTATTTTTTACTAACTTTATATCCTTTAAATACTAGGCTAAAGTAGCTATCTATTTATATAATTCCTTATTATTCTTCTTTTACTTAGAACACTAGACTAGCTTTTTATTTATTAATAAGATAAAGTAAAAATCTAGCTTTAACTTAGTTAACTTATATTCTATATAAATCTAGCTAGTATTAACTTATTCTTAGTTCTAGGTAAGTAACTTTACTTTTTACTACTTATACTTTAGCTTTTACTAAAAGTATAAGTTTAGTTTATTAAGTAGCTTATTTTTAGTAAATATAGTTATAATAAGATAAACTATACTATATTCTTTAGTCTACTATAAAAGAATACTATAATCTTTAGATTAAGGATCTAGTAGTATAAATTAAAAGAAGATATCTTTTAAAAATACTACTAAGGGTATACCTTTTATTTACTAAAAGCTACTAAATTAAGTATCTTAGTAAAGATCTTATAGTAGTATAAGATACTAAGCTTAGTTAAAATAGTATAGTCTAGACTATATTCTCTAATAAAGTCTAGGAATAGTCTCTTAATAGAAGGTATTACCTTTTTTATTAGCTAGTATTACTTTTTAATTAACACTAGACACTTTAAGGAAAGTATTATATAAAGTTTACTAAAGAGCTTAAAGTAAGTATCTATATACTTTTAGCTTCTAAGGACTTTATCTTTAGTATAAGCTTATATAAAGTATAACTTCTAGTTATTAATTATATCTTATATAATATTAATAAGTTAATATAAGTAACTAAGACTATTTAAAAAATAGTCTTTAATATTATTATTATTTAACTTTATACAAGAGGTAATATAAATACTAAAGTTCTAGTATTTTTAAATAAAGTAGTAAGCCTACTATACCTTTAAGGGTAAGTATATTATATAAAGGTACTAAAGAATTAGGTATTAGTTAATAAACTCTTTATAAAGCTTAGTCTAAGCTTTCTTAAAGGCTTACTTAGTCTTAGTAAAAATAATAAACTTCTATATTATAAGGACCTTATAATATATATAAGGGGAGGCATCTACTAGTATATTAATATAAGCCTAGTCCTTATTACTAAGCTAGGCTATTACTTATATTATTTACTAATAGGCCTTATTATTAGACTTACTACTATTACTACTATAAGTAAAGTCCTTAAGCTACTTTTACTTAGCTTTAAGTATAATATTAAAGTTAATATAGTAAATATAAAGTTATTACTAAACCCCTAGGAACTACTTATTTAGTGTAGCCTTTATTTACTTATTATAGTCTATAATAATAATAGTAAAGTAATAGACTAAGTATTAGTCTATAAGTTAGTAAATACTTACTAAGAGAAACTAAAAACCCTTTAGCCTTTTATTATTAATAAGGCTAAATATAGTGTTATAAATAAATCTAAGGTAGGTTTATTTAGTAGCCTAGAAGAGTAAGAGTTTAAAGTAATTAGTATTATAGGTGTTATTAAAACTAATTACTTTAGGGAATTACTTTTATATTTAAAGATAGTAAAAAAAGGTCTAGATAAGGCTAATAAGGTAGTCTAGCTTATTATCTACCTACTTTACTATATATAGGATATTTTACTTATTAAATAGCGTAATTAAAGCTATAGTTAGTAAATACTTATTTAACTTCTCTTAGTTTATATAGGCTTTAATATTATAGATATCTTATTAAGTAAATAAAGAAGCTAAGAACTACTTTTAAATAATAATATATATATTATATACCTAAATACTAACTTAATAGCTTACTATATTAATAGTGTTTATTATAGGCTAAGTAAGCCTATAATATAAAAAATATATAGAGGCTTTAAGGCTAAGGCTATAGTTATACTAACTATACTAGGTTTCTAAATAATAATATAGTAGCTATTTACCTTCTTCTTAGGCCTTTAAAATAATCTACTATTAATAACTATATTTCTAAGATATATACTATTAAATACTATTACCCTTTAGTAGTCTAGGGCTCCTAAATTATTTATATTAGAAAGTATAGTATATAATTTAGCTTTAAGCTTTATACTAGTTCCTCTTTATAATACTAAATCTATTAGCTTTTATAAAAGTATTAACTTAATTAAAGAGGGCGTCTAAGGTTTATTTTAGATTACTAAGTATTAGTAGATTTAGGATATTAGGTATAAGAGGGGAAGAGGATTAGTTACTTATAGTATAGTAAAAGGCTATAGTTTAAAAAAAGGCTTTACTTTAAGAAGAAGATTATTATTAAGGTAGTAAATAAGGTAATAAATTAGCCTAAGGACCTTATTATTTTTACTATTAATAAATATACTTTTATTATTAAAGAAGTACTATTATTAGCTACTAATTAGTCTTAATAATCTATTAAATAAAGTTAAAAGTACTATTAAACTACTATATAGTAGAATAAGAAAGTTACTAAGACTATATATAAAAGAGAAAAAGGCTATACTCTAGAGAAAGTTAAAAGAGAATAGTCTACTAAGTTTTTATTATCCCCTTAGGGAAATAGTAAGTAAGATAAAGTGTTAGCTTTATACAAAGGTAATATAGTTTATAGTATAAAAGAGGTTATATATCTTATAGTAAGCTTAACAAAAGCTTAGCTAGAAGGTTATATTACCCCTTAAGATTACTAGCTTTATAGAACTAGCTAACGCTAAGATAACTACTTTTAATAAGGAAAGATAATAGTAAGTAGCTAGATAATAGTAGTAGGTTATAATTAATTACTAGTTACTCTCTTAAGATAAAACCTAAAGTAGAATAGTAAGTAGGTTATATTTTATACTATAGAATATATTATAAAGCTATAGTAAGTAAATAGTATAGATAAAACTAAGACTAAATTAGCCTTTTATACTAGTAAAGAGGATTAAAAGGGATAAAATACTTTCTATAGGTCTAGTAGAATTTAACTATACTAATAATACTTTTTTTAACTAATTAGGTAAATAAATAGTAATACCCCTATAAGAGTAATGCCCTTGTATTAATTTATAATACCCCTTAATTAATTCCTATTATTAAATACTTCTTGTAGGTAGTACTTAACTTTACTAGGCACTTATATAGTAAGTATAAGTTAGTGTAGGTAATAGTAAAGATTAATAGGTTACTAAGCTTATTTACTACTATTATAATAGTTATAAAAAGAGTATACACTATATTAATACTTATAACTATACTATAGACTTTTAATATAAGAATACTTTATATTACTTATTTAGATTTAGTTAATAAAAAATAAAGAATATTACTATAGAAGGTAAACTTATTTTACTTATTATTAACCTCTTTATTAGTAAAAAGAATAATAAATCCTAACTATAAAGCTAAGTTATAATTATTAGTAAAAGATCTATTAATAAATATAAAGAGCTTTATATTAAGTAAGTTAAAGAAAATAAAGGTAAAGCTATAGTTAAGTAAATTTATTTACTATTAGATTCTTTAGTTAAGTTACTAAATAGCTTTACTATCTAGCTCCTTATACTAAGCTATAGTAAATAGGTTAAAGTACGCTTTAGGCTAGTAGATAGAAGTAATATATATACCTTAAGTATACTACTAGACGTAGTCTTAGTAGGCTATAGGTAATTCTTTATTAATAAGTCTTAGCTTTATACCTTAGCCCTTTTAGTAAAGTATAATAGAGGTGTCTTTAGCTAAAGTTAATAAGATAATTCCTTTATTAAATACTAAAGGTTTATTCTCTATAAGTAAAATTCTTTATTTATAAGGATTTTTACCTTAGTAAGCTTATTTTCTTTA
>NW_026851020.1:0-7883 GCF_030913465.1 Colletotrichum navitas
AGGGCCTATATAGGGCTCTATAACACCTATAAGTGCTAGACTATAGGCTATCCCTATAGGTAATATATATATCTATTATAAGGTAACTCTTTTTCTTTTCTAGGGTAACTTTTTTTTTTCTAGGGTACCTCTATAAAAGTTTAAATAAATCTATCTATAGTAAGTAGATCTCTTTATTTTTTACTATATATAAGGGCCTATATAAGGCTTTATAACACCTATAAGTACTAAGACTATAGGCTATTCCCTATAGGTAATATATATATCTATTATAAGTAACTCTTTTTCTTTTCTAGGGTAACTTATTTTCTTTCTAGGTACCTCTATAAAAGTTTAAATAAATCTATCTATAGTAGGTAGATCTCTTTGTTTTTTACTATATATAAGGCCTATATAGGCTTTATAACACCTATAAGTGCTAAGACTATAGGCTACTCCCTATAGGTAATATATATATCTATTATAAGTAACTCTTTTTCTTTTCTAGGGTAACTTTTTTTTTTCTAGGTACCTCTATAAAAGTTTAAATAAATCTATCTATAGTAAGTAGATCTCTTTTTTTTTACTATATATAAGGCCTATATAGGGCTCTATAACACCTATAAGTCTAAGACTATAGGCTACTTCCCTATAGGTAATATATATATCTATTATAAGGTAACTCTTTTTCTTTTCTAGGTAACTCTTTTTTTTTCTAGGGTACCTCTATAAAAGTTTAAATAAATCTATCTATAGTAAGTAGATCTCTTTGTTTTTTACTATATATAAAGGCCTATATAAGGCTTTATAAACCTATAAGTACTAAGACTATAGGCTATTCCTATAGGTAATATATATATTATTATAAGGTAACTCTTTTTTTTTCTAAGGTAACTTATTTTTTTTCTAGGGTACCTCTATAAAAGTTTAAATAAATCTATCTATAGTAAGTAGATCTCTTTATTTTTTACTATATATAAGGGCCTATATAAGGCTTTATAACACCTATAAGTACTAGGTCTATAGGCTACTCCCTATAGGCAAGTTATATATTTATTATAAAGTAACTTTTTTTCTTTTCTAGGGTAACTTTTTTCTTTTCTAGGTAACCCTTTTTTTTTTCTAAGGTACCTCTATAAAAGTTTAAATAAATCTATATATAGTAGGTAGATCTATTTACTTTTAGCTATATATAAGCGCCTATATAGTACTATATATACTATAGAAGTCCTAGGACTATAGCCTTTCTTTACTATATATACTTACTATAGTACTACCTAAGGGACCTTTTCCCCCTCTATAAGCCTTTACTATAAGTAAGACTTAAAAATTCTTTTAGTACCTTAATAGGCCTATAATAGCTATATATTACCTATAGACCTTTTCTCTATAGCCCTATTTAAATCCTTTATATATAGAATTAGATAAGGTTTATATAGCTATAAGTTAATTTTTTTTTTTCTTATACTAATCTTTTTTTTAGGAAATATTTTTTTAAGGTAAAACCTAGTAAAGTAAAGTTTAGGCTAAAAAAGCGTTAAAGGGTCTATAAGAAAGGTTAGTTAAGGTCTAACTAAGGCTATCCTTTAACTCTACCTAACTATACTAGGTATATCTATAGGAATATAGGTAACTTATCCTTTATTATTAAGACTTCTATATAGTGTCTCTCTAAATAGCCTTATAGAGGTAGTATTCCTTAGTTATAGGAGTTTATAGTAGTAGTTACCTCTTACTGAGTAGCTACCTAGGTAGACTACTAATCTAGGTTTACCTAGAGGGATTAGGGTCTTTAGGCCCTAGCCTTAAAGGATAAGTTCTATAAATTAATAGCTAGTAGCCTAACCTTTACTAAGCAACAGAGGAAAACGCCTATAGTAGACACTAAATAGCTAAAGGCATAAGGTTAGTTCTTCTTAAGAGGGACTAGGTATAGCTAGGTATTTAATATATAATAATTACTATAACCTTAGGGCATTAGGTAATATTTACTTAGCTATATAAGGTAATACCTATTATATATAAGATCTAAAGTATAGTTAGTAAAAGTAACCTTATATAGTAGGTTATAGTATACTATAAAGGATATTAAGAGGTAAAGCCTAAGCTAGTTAAATATAAGGTAAAATATAATAGTGTTCTAAACGTAATTACTATTCTTAGGCCTTATATATAAGTAGATAGCCTTTACTGCCTAAACTACTAGTATATCCTCCTAAAGACTTTAGTCTATTAGACTATAGTAAGAGGGGAAAAGTAAAAGATAGTATTCTAATATAGTAAGTACTAGCTTATTAATAATAGGTTACCTACCTATAGTAGACACTTAGAAGTAGCTACTTTAGTATATCCTCTATATATCTAGTAGCTATAATTAGTATAAACTAGACACTAATATAAAAGTTAGACTTTATACTTTATAGGTAAAAGTAAAATCTATAAGGTATTACTATATAATATAGCTATATTATAACCTTACTAACTACTATCTTATTAGTAAACTAGTTTAATTTTATATCTAGTAAGAAGAACTTTTAGCACTAGTGTAATAGTACTACCTATAGTAGCTACTTAGTTATAGCTACTTTAGTATATCCTCTATATATCTAGTAGCTATAATTAGGTAAACTAGACACTAACTAAAAGTTAGACTAGGTGCTTTATAGCTAAGAGTAAATACTAGGTATTAGTATATAATATAGCTATATTATAACCTTACTAACTACTATCCTCTTAGTAACTAAGTCTACTATTATATTAAGTAGAGAAGACCTTTATTATAGCAAAAGTTCTAAATTATTAGCTATATAGGATTTTAAATTTACAGGGTTACTATCTAGCGTCTAGTAGCTACCCTATAAAATAATATTTTTAAATATATACTTCTAAGTGTTAAGGTTATTCTTATTAAAAAATAACACTATAGCCTTAGCTATAAACCCCTATAACCTTATAAATATATATACCTTATTACTATAAAGGGACCTAGTAATAGGTCCTTAGTCTTTATTTTATATAGACGCCTATAGGATAATAAAACCTTTGTTTTTATACTATATTCTAAGTACTAAGGCTTACCTTATAGAACTTATAGGTATATAAAGTTAAGAAACCTAAAATCTTAATATTAGTAAGAAGTTATATATATACCTAGGTAAGTAAATAATATAACTATATAGAGAGCACTAGATATAATCTTACTAGCCTAGGGCTTTCCTAAGTCCTATACTAGCACTATTAACCTTTATAAATTTACCTTTATATCTCTCTAGTAGGCGTTTCTGTCTTAGATTTACTAATATAGCTACTACTAAAAAAAGTATAAAACCTAGTAGTTTTATAATCCCTTGTCTAAGACAGTAGAAACGTCTACTTAAGACAAGAAGGTAAAGTAAAAGAATATCTTCTTAGCCTTATAGTCTAAGTATTTTACCTTTATACCTTATAGGGTAGCTAAGGTATCTAGGCTTAATAATAGTATATAAACCTTATATATAGCTAAGTATAAGAGTAAAAGAGTAATATAAAGTTATAATAATAACCTAGTTTAACCTTTAAACTTATATTATTATTAGTAAGAAATATAGAGGTAGTACTTATTTATAGCTATCCTTAAGTAGTATAAGACAGTGTAAAAATATATAGCTTTATTAATATTATATATATAAGGGCAGTTACTTTTTAACCTTGTATATTTAGAAACTTTATAACTTTACTTAGGGTTAATAGGCATTAATAAGCAGTAGTAAACTCTTTTTAAAGGCCTAGCTATACTAAAGTTAAATACATAGGGTAATATTTTACTAAAATTATTTAATAAACACCTAGTTATAATATTTAATTTATAGTTTATAAGAAGCAGTAGAATATAAATATAGAAGGTATATCTATATATAAGTCTATCTATAGGGCTTACTAGGTACTTATTACTAGGTGCTTATTACTAGGTGCTTATTACTAGTACTTATTACTAGGTGCTTATTACTAGTACTTATTACTAGTAGTTATTACTAGGTGCTTATTACTAGGTACTTATTACTAAGTGCTTATTACTAGTGCTTATTACTAGGTGCTTATTACTAGGTGCTTATTACTAGTGCTTATTACTAGGTGCTTATTACTAGGTGCTTATTACTAAGTGCTTATTACTAGGTGCTTATTATAGTAGAATATATTTTACTATACTTGTCTTATTATACTTATTATAGTAGCACTTATTATAGTAAAATTTATTATTATAGTACTTATTATAGTAAAATATATCTTACTACACTTATTATAGTAGCACTTATTATAGTAAAATATATCTTACTAGACTTATTTTACTAGCCTTATTATAATAGAATTTATTATTATAGCACTTATTATAGTAGAATTTATCCTATTACACCTATTATAGTAGCACTTATTATAGCACCTATATTTTACTTTTCTATACCCTATAGTAATATACTATTTATTATTAGTATACTAGGTTATTAAGGTCCTAGTTTTAGTATATAGTCTCCTAGCTATTAAAAAAGGGGCTTATTAACACTAATTATTAGTATACTAGCTATTAGATATCTAGGTTCTATAATACTAGTTATTAGTAAATTAGTTATTAGTATTTATATAATAGAACAGTAGTTACTATAATTTTAATTAGTAGTTAACTACTATTATAGAAGTTATTATATACTAGCTATTACTAGGGTAATACCTAGCGCTATAGAAACTATTATTATAGTTTTTACTTTTACTATAGTCTTGCCTACTAATATTAGCCTAGTGCCTACTATATTATATATACTTAGTGTTAGGTTTATTAACTTAGTAGTCCTTACTATTAAGATTAATACTAGACTATAGTTATATTAATAAATAAGCTATAGCTATATAACCCTAAGTAATATTACTTAGAGATAAAAAACTAGAATAGTATAAGTAGGTAATAATTAGCTTAGATAGGTAGCACTATAGTATCTATAAATATAGTATTACTAGAGAAAAGACTTTTCTTATTTAGAATAATAGACGTTTTCTAATACCTAAAGGACTTTTATGTCCTAGTCTATAAGACCTACTAGAAGGAAAAGACCTTAAATACTACAAAGGATTACCTAAGATCTAAGCACTAAGACCTTACTACTAAGAGTAGGCGTTAATTATAAAGGCTATCTAGGAGTCCTACCTAATATATTTACTAACTATAAGGAGCTCTTAGCTAATATTAGATACTACTAATTAAAGACCTAGTCCTAGAACTTAGGAACCTATAAGTTAGTACACCTATAACTTTACTAAAGGCTACTACTATATTACCTAGTCTAAGGAAACTATCTACTACTATATTTAAAAGTAGCACCTAGAGGTTAAGATAATAATATCCCTATAGTAAAGGCTACCTATAATAAGGTTCTCTTCTAGACGCTTATAGCTAGCTTTAACGCTACTAAGGGAATAAACTTTACTTTTAAGGTTACTACTATATAGCCTTGTCCTAGTAGTAGTAGAACAGTAGATTACTAGTGTTAAATAAATTTAAGACTATAATAAAGACACTTAGTAAAAGTAGTAGTACCTTATCTATTTATTAGATATTACCTATAAGCTAAACCTATAGCTTAGCTAGACTAACTAGGAGACTAAGCTAAGGTTACTTAACTATAGAGTCCTATAAGAACTAGTAGTACTACTGTTAGTAAAAAAAAGTAGTACTAGTAATCTAGCTTAGTATAGACTAGATTATATTAGCTATATATAAGGTAGTTAGTACTATAACTAACTAGATAGTACTTTTTAAGCTTATCTAGAGATTACTTTAGAGAGCGCTAGTAGGCCTTACTAGAGATATAGTAAAAGGAGACCTAGGTAAAATATAGTAAGTACTAGCATAAGATCTTTACCTTTACCTTCTAAATATTCCTAGTATATTAGCCCTAGGTAAAGTATAGTAGAGTAGTTATAAGCTAACTAGACTATAGGTAATAGACTATACTAGCCTACTAGCCTATAAGCTAATAGTAGAAAAAAGAGTATATAAAGAGCTTTATCTTAGTAGTAAGCTATAGGATAAGTAAATATAGAGTAAGTAGCTAAAGAAGTATAGGTAAGACTAGATATAATATACTAGAAGCTTATTATTAAGCTCTTAGACTATAACCTTAAGAGATATATATAATAGTATAGTCTATATACCTTTACTGTCTTAGCTATTAGTAGACAAAGGGTAAGTTAATATACTAAACTATACACTAGTGTACTTAGGTATCCTTAAGATTACTTAGCTTATTTATTCTAAGAAGCTATTAGTAGGCAGCTAATAAGTAAAGGCTATTAATAAAGTTAGTAACACTAAGGAAGCTAAGGCTAAGAGAGGTAGTAGGTAGACACTAATACCCTATTACTACTATAGCTATAGCTTAACTATAAGCCTTTAATAATAGTAAAGTATATAATAGAGATAGTAAGGTAGTTTATCTTTAACACTAACCTACTAAGGTCTATATTATATTACTAATATTATAGATAATTAAGATATATATATATAGGATAAAGATCTAGTAAAAGAAAAGGAAAGGCAGTATTACCTAGCTAGACAAGTAGCTCTTTATATTTAAGGGGACTTTCTTATAGAGGACTTCTAGTAGATAATCTACTAGGGGTCTAGGAGGTAGCTAGCCTAGCCTAGGCCTTTGCATAGGATAACAAAGGAGGTAGTAAGGCTACTATAGCTACTAAGGTCTATTATTAATATTCTAAGAAACTAGTTAAATAAGTTAGTAAAGTATAGCTTTATAATAGATTTTACTAACTAGGAATAATAAGGGAACACTAGCGTTATATCCTTAGTATATTATTAGTATAGATAGCGTTAGTATTAGCAAGGCCTAGGGCTATCTAGGCCTAGATAGGTAGATATAATAGGATACTAAGTAGGTTAAGGTATACTAGAGGTTAGTAATAAAGCTCCTAAGCCTTCTTTCTCCTTTATTACCTAATAGCTAAGATACTAGTAAAGGTAATAAAGATTATAGTAATCTAGTTCTAGAATATAGTAGTAGAGGGCTCTAGAAGTCCTCTTAACTAGGGGGATAGTAAGTATTATAATGTTATACTACAAGAACTTTATTTATATAGGCACTATAGGTAGTACACTAATTTTCCCCTAGGAAGTAGCTAAGTACTAGTTATTTACCTAGCTATTATTTTACCTTTCTAGAAGTATATATAGGTAAAGTAAATAATTAAGTATAGTATATTAGAAACTAATATAGTAGTTAGTAGCTTCTTTTTACTAACTAACCTTATATATAGTATAAGGTTATAGAAGAAAAAGGCTAGCTAATAGTAATAAACTATAGGATACTAGTAAACTTATAACTACCTTAAAGTTAGTTATAGTAAAGCTACTTAGATAGCCTTTAGTATATAGATAATATAGTATAGATAATTACTATATTATAGTAGTATTATAGGACCTCTTTAAGAAGTAGAAGGTAAAGAAATAAAGTTAGACTTAGATTTAGAGTTAGCGTTAGTAATAGTAAGGTAAAAATAACCTAGTAGTACTCTAGGTAGTATACTTTAGTTATCTAAGATAGTATATATACCTAGCTATATAGTATAGGTATAGTTAAGAATAAAGCCTATAGTAGTAGTTCTATAAGGTTAGCACCTAGTAGCACTATTTCCTAGGCTTCTAGGCTAAAGTTAGCGTAAAAGGTAAAGTAAAGCAGTAGAAGATAGTAAAGAAAAAGTAGTAGTAGCGCCTATAGACACTAAGGGCTATAAAGCCTATAGTAGCCTACTAGATCCTCTATAATAGTAGTATAGTAATACTCTAGGGTAACTAGTAGTAGGCCTTAAGGCTATCCTCTAGCGTAAGACACTAGTAGTATAAATAGCTAGGACAAGGCATA
>NW_026851021.1:0-7682 GCF_030913465.1 Colletotrichum navitas
CTATACCTTATTAGTATCTTACTATTATTCTTATAAAAATAGTTTTTATTACTTAGTTTTTAAATAAACCTTACTATTATAGTATTACTATTAGTGTCCTTATATAAGAGAAAGTACTACTTTTAAAGAGGGTATAAAAGGTCTTTAACCTTCTAAAATACTTTAGTAATCTACCTAACTTACTTATTATAGTTATCTAAAAAAAAGATATTTACTAATATAGTATAAATATATAGTAAAAGTATATTTATAAAGAGTATAATATATATATTATAGTCCTAGGACTACTTATTAGCTTTTACTAGTGTCCTTTTAAACTTAGGGTAAAAAGATAAAAAGGTTTTATTATCCTTTATATAAATAAAGACTAGTATATTAGCTATATACTACTTTATATTAAGGTTACTATAAGTATACTCTAGGTACTATAAGAATTATTTAAGGTTATAGTTATATTATTTACTACTTTACTAGTAAAATATAAAAATAGTATATTATAGTCTAATCTCTAAGTATATATTAATAAAGTACTATACTTTATAATTATTTATAAAGAAGGTATAATTAAGCTTTATTTTATTATATATTTAGTATAACTATAGGGGAAAATTATAGTATAAGCCTAAGAACTTCTTAGGTAAAGGCAGTAGCTTCTAGGCCTATAATTAAAAGCTAGCTTTTTATATAGGTATAGTAAGTGCCTATATAAATTTAATAAGTGTTTATATAGGCCTAGCGCCTATAGGTATAGGTTTAGTGCTCTCTTATATAGTTACTATACTTTTCTTTACTAGTGTTATAGTACTTTATTTAATAGCTATTATATTAGCTTAGAGGCTTAGGATAATATTATATATTTTAAGTAAAGCCTTATATATAAAAGCTATCTTCTTTTATACTAAAGTAAGTATATTACTAAGCTTATTTATTAGTTAGTTAAAAAGTCTAGATATATAAGGGGTTAGTATTACCTTTTAATAGGTATATAGTAACTTAATATAATTAATCTAGACTAAGGAAGAAAGGCTATTTATAGTAGTATATATCTTATATATATAAGGTTAAATAGGGGCACTAAGTAAGTATTAACTAAATATACTTACTTTGTTAGCCTTGCGTATTATAGTAGGTAAAGCCCTACTATACTTACTATAGCTCTAGCCTATAATAAAATCTAGCTAATTAAAGAAGATATAAAGAAAACTATAAAGAAATAATAATAATTAATATAAATAAGTAACTAAATAGTAATAAAAGATAAACTAATTAACTAAATAGTAGTTAATTAAAGATAAAAAAGATAATAAAACTAAAGATATAAACTTTATAATATAATTAAACTAGTAATAGTGTAGTTAAGTAAAATAAGCACTAAGATAATAGGCCCTAGAAGCTCTTAAAGAACACTTTAGACTATATAATTAAGATATTTACTACTAATTAGTACTATATAAGTTAGTAACTATAGCTTAATTAAGACTTATAGATTTCTTAGATTAAGAACACTTATAATTAAGATAATATAATTATTACTTTAGACTTTAGTAAATAAATCTTAAGAGAATAATAAACCTTTACTACTAAAATTATAGTAATTAATATAACTTAGGCTTACTATAACCTTATAATTTACTTTAACTAGTATAGTAATCTTAGTTTAAGTATTTAATAAGGCCTCTTTAATAATTACTAGACTTTATTTTATTATACTAAAATAAGACAAGGTTATATATATACTTAAAGAACTTAAAGCTTTATACTATTTTTAATAACTAATTATTACTATAGGTAATAGATTCTTTACTTTTTCCTAAGGTCTTACTCTATAGTAACCTTAAAATACTATAGATAATACTTCTACTATAGAATTAAAAGTTCTAATATATAAGAAGCTAAAAGAAATTAAGTTCTTTAATAATAATAAAGGTAGTAAACCCTTAGATTAGCTAAGACTAGTAGCTAATAAAAAAAAGCTAGTTTTTTATTATTAAAAGAATATAGCCTTAATTAATGCCCTCTTAAGAGCTATTACTACCTAGATCTAAGCTAGTACTCCTTAGATCTAAACCTTAATAACTACTACTACTACTAATCTAATAAATAACTTAAACTTTTATAAGATACTATATCTTAGTTAAAAAAGGCTACTATTTTTATAAGAGATAATATTATAAAGTTCTTAAAAAGGTTTAAGGATTAGTATAATATAGTATAAGTACTAGATTAATTTAAAGGTAAGCTTATAGCCTATATAATAAGTAAAGATTATTAGACTTTAGTTAAAGATATAATTAAATACTTATCTTAGGATTAAGCTAAGAAGTATTTTCTAAAGGAATATAGAAGCTAAAATATAAATTACTTTTTAAATAAAAAAGAGTAAATTAAGAAGGTTACTATAAAAGTCTTAATTATAAACTTTAACTTATAATTAGCCTAGGCCTTATTTATTAAGATTAATAATATTATTACTTATATAAAGTACTAAGATTTATATACTATCTTTAATAAGAGCCTAATTAAGGCTATATATAAATAATTCTATATTAATATTATTAAGAGTATAGCTAAAATATTAAAGTTAGTTTAAAAAGCTTTATTAAAGCTACTAAGAATTCTAACTTTAAAGCTAGCTTACTTAATATAATTATATATAAAAAGGAATATAGACCTCTTTTTACTTATAATTTAGACTTAGGTAAGCCTATAGGTTAAAACTTAACCTTATAATCTAAGGGCAGTAGTATATATTAGTATTAAAGATATTAGTAGACTTAATAAGTAATAGTTAATATATAAATTAATTAACTAGTCTTAAGTACTACTAATTTAGAACTTATAAATAAGATAAAGAACCTTAAGATTTACTAGAATAGTATCTAGAGCTAAGGCCTAGCTAAAGTCTTTAAAGTTAATATAATAAAGTCTAATTAATTTACTACCCTTAGACCTAAGGACTAATACTAGTACTACTAGTCTTTAGATTACTAGTTTATTTATAAGTATAAATAATATATAATAAATAAAAATACTAAGCTTATAATTCTGATTTAAAGTGCCTAGTACTATAGTAAATATAATAAGTAAAGCCTAATAAATAATATTTTATTTACTATAATTAAAGATAACTATAATTATAAAGTTACTAATTAATTAACTTTTCTCTTATATATAGCTAATATATTAATAGATAAGGACTATAAATTACTTACTTACTAGACCTTAGAGGTATAGATTAGTCTTCCTTAGTAAAATAAACCTACTCTTCTTATAGTAACTTAAGTAACCTTAGTTAAATATATATATATATAACGCCCTAAGTTACCTAACTAAGGCTATATAGATATCTATATAGTTAGGCAAAAGTAACCTCCTAAAACCTAAGACTTTGTTAATTAGTAAAATAAAAGTAAATTATAGAAAACTTATAAAGCTAAAAAATAAAACCTAGCTTTACTAAAAATAATAAAAGTAGTCTATTTTCTAAAAAAAAAAAGAAACTATAATAATTAATAATAAAAATAATAATTAAGAACCTATAAAGAAAAGTATACTCTTTTAGCTAATAATAAAGTACTTAAGATCTAGAGTTATAATACTTTATAGGCCTAATAAGCTAGTCTTATTACTAATTTTTAGTAAAACTATAGATTATAATAATTAAGAAAGTATATAGCTAAAGTTAAAAGAAGTTATAATAGTAGACTAACTATAGGGGCTAGATTTAGCCTAAAAGGCCTAAAAGATTATAAAGAAAAAGCTAGATATAGTAATCTCTTTTTTAGTAGGACTTTTTTAGTAAATCTAGCTAAAGTTTAATATAACTATTAGTACTACTTTATATAAGTAAGAATACATTAGTACTATTAAAGTATATTATATAGGATATTACTAACTAATACTACCTTCTAGAATAATATTACTTATTAATTTAACCCTTGCTCCTAAATATAGATACTTATAGCAGAATCTACTAAGTAAGGTAATATTTAAGGAATATATATTATAATACTATAGATAAAAAAAATAAGCTACTTTTAACTATATAAATTACCTCTCTAAATATACTACTTAATAATAGTTATAAGCCTAGCTTTAACTTAATTTATAAGTAATAATAACCTTTACTATTATAAAGTAGTATACACTTAGAAATACCTTTCTTAAAACTAATACTTTTTCTTAAACTTATTTTACTTTTATAATACCTTTAAAAATAATAGTAAGCCTACTAACTAATACTTATCTTTATAGCCTTTTAACTATATATAAAGATTAGTTCCTATAGTATATAAAGCTTTACTTTTATACTACCTAATATAAAGTCTAGTAATTTATTAACCTAGATAGTAAAGAAAAGCTCTCTAAGCACCTAGGAGTACCTATACTAGCTAAATATATTATAAAGTAAAACATTAAACACTAAAGGTAATATAAAGCTAACTTTATAAGCTAAAATAACCTCTTAGTTAGCTAGTAAGTAAAGTAGTAAGGCTAAGAGCCTATTTAGCTAGTAGTACTAACCATTAATAATAAAGTAATAAAGTAAAAATAGATTATTACTATAAGTAATTTATTCTTTACTAAGCTAAGGATATATAAATAGTAAAAAGTAAATAACTTATTATTAAGCTAAGTTAATACTATAGTTATAAAGAAGATTATAAAAGATATATAGCTATAATTACTAAATAATAACGTTAACTTTACCCTTTATATAACTATTTTAGAGATTAAATAATAATATACTTCTTTTTATAATATAATAAGTAATATAGCTTATAATAATTATAATAAGACTCTTATATATACTTTGTTAATAAATAAGTTATTTATTTAGCTTAAAGAATAGTATACTACCTTAATAAAGGCTAAAGTATATAGTATCCTTAAGATCTAAGGTACTCTCCTAATTAAGACCTTCTTATATACTATTAAGTAGTAAATTACTTTCTCCTAGGTAAATAGTAAGCTAAATAACCTTATAAAGACTAAAGAATATAGAGGATAGTAAATAACCTTAAGAGAATATAGTAAGTTACTAAGTAATTTACTATAAATAATACCTATAAAATCCTATAAAGTAATAAAAGTATATATAACTCTTATAAAAAGAAATAAACTATAAAATAAAAAGTAGTACTTTAAATACTCTTATAAAAGGTCTAACTACTTATAGAAACCTATTAACTATAAGTATATTAAGTATATACTCTTTAGTAAGTTAAGAATTATTTAGGTAAACCTAAGTAAGTAAATAGTAAAGGCTATTATTATAAAGCTTTTAAAGCTAAAATAGTTAAACCTTAGAGGTAAAGTATAAAAAAAGTAAAAAAAAGAGGATTTAACCTTTTTTACTTATAAGGTACCCTTATTATAGTTACTATTAACCTTTACTTATTTAGTAAGACCTTAGCTATACTTTCTTTAACTCTTAGTATATTTTTAACTTTACTTATTAGCCTATATACTATTAGTAAAAGTACTATTCTTAATAACTACAAAGGTCTTTATATTATAAATAATAAGTTACTTCTTAAGCCTAGCTTTTATAAAATAAATATAAATAATTATTATATTAAATTAAGTATAATAGTTTACTTTATAGAGGAATATAGTATATATATTATAAAGAACCTCTTTAATAGTATAAGAGAGCTAGGTATAAAGGATCTAAGGCTAAAATATATAGCCTTTATTTCTAAATTTTATATTAATATTACTTTAGAAGGTCTAATTAAGAAGGCAAAGGTATAGTATTAAGAGTATAACTATACTCTTTACTTTAGAATACCTAAAAAGAATATAACTATAAAAAAGCTAGTATACAAGGGTAACCTTATCTTTCTTAAGTATAAACCTCTTTCTTTTTACCTTAGGCTATTATATAGCCTTGTTCTTTATAGCCTTACCTTACTAGTAAATATATAAGTGTTTTTAACTATATTTTACTTATTAATAAATATACTAGTAGACTATAGTAATAATGCCTATCTTTAGCACTTTTAGAGTAAGTATCTAGGGCCTAAAGCGCTTATAATACTCTAGGTTAATATATAGGGGGTGAAAATTAAAGGACTATCTTATATTAAATATAAGTATTATTGTTATAATATTAACTATTATAGATAAATATTAGAGTTATTAGGTTAACCCTAATAACTTATTACTAGTAAATCCTTAGATATTTAGCTATAGATTCTCTAAGGATTTATAGGCAATAAGTTAGTTATTTAACTAACTAACCTATAATAATTATCCTTCTTTTCTTTATATATAATAGAGAACTATAGTTACCCTTTATTATTTATTAATTACTACTAATATATATAGTTAACTATATTAACTTATCCCTTAGTATTACTAATACTAATTAGTAGTTAACTTTATTATTAACTATATAGGTTAACTTTACTATTTAAACTATAAATTAGTAAGGTCTATAAGAAGAGGTAATTATTACTAGTTAATTATTTATATACCTAGAGTAAGTAAGTACTAAAAAACGCCTCTATAAATACCCTTACTATAATAGTTTATACTACTTACTTATTATAATAGGTTAATTAATAGATCTATAACTAGTCCTTTTAACTAGTAGAAACCTTATTAATTTATATCTATTATATAAGCTTTATTACCTCTAGAGAAGTACTCTTAACTATAAAAAACCCCTTACTTTATATACCTATAGCTAACTAGTAATTATTTACTATATCTTATTTATTATAAGCTTTTTAGCTTACTAACTTCTTTTTTCTATATATATACTTCTTTTACTTACTAATAGTGTTAATAAGTTACTAATATAATAGCCTATTATTTTCTCTTCTTTTACTAACTAATAGTATTAATAAGTAGCTAATATAATAGCCTATTACTTTTCCTTAAGTTATTTACCTATAAGAGTATATTTTTCTCTAATTATTTATACTACTAGTAGTAATCCCTCTAATAAATATATATACCTTCTAGTTTACTAAGAAAAACACCTATATTTAAGAAGTTATTAGGCTAATAAAGAATAATAGTAAATAATACTACACTTATAAGTAAAAGACCTAAGCTAAGATAAGTAAATATAATAAGCTTATAAGTAAGTAAGGCTTATAGGTTACTATACCTTTACTTATAAAGCAATAAGAAGAAGTTTATAGTAAGTATAATATATTACTTAATATAAGATAGTAAGTAGTAGTAATTAATAATATTTTACTATATTTACTAACCTTATATAGTATATTCTCTTATAGTAATAAGAAAAGGACTATATTAAGAAGTTACTAATTAACCTTAGAAAGAAGTAATAAGCTATTATACTTAACACTATTACTATATTTTATATTAGTAGTTATAAGTATTATAACTATATTAGTAGTAAATTACTTTACTATACCTATAAGGATTTTAGTAAATAGTCTATAAATAACTTTAAGGTAATTAACTAAAGGTCTTAATAAGCCTATATAACTTCCTTATTAATTATATATATAGGTTAACTATAGTAAACACTATTAATTACTTAATATATATTTAATACTTTAATAAAAGAAAGGCACTTATAGACTAATAAGATAATTACTATTATTAAAAGATTATTATATAACTTTAAACTATACCTTAAAGACCTTAACTTTATTAAGAATATTAGAGGTTATAATATAATCTTATATAGTAAAAAA
>NW_026851022.1:0-7674 GCF_030913465.1 Colletotrichum navitas
CTATAGACTACTACTACTATAGATACTATACAATACTACTACTATAGATAGCTACTAATCTTATAGACTACTACTACTATAAATAGCTACTACTACTATAAACTACTACTATAGACTACTACTATTATAAACTACTACTATTATAGACTACTACTACTATAGACTACTACTACTATAGACTACTACTACTATAGATAGCTACTACTACTATAGACTACTACTACTATAGACTACTACTACTATAAATAGCTACTACTACTATAAATAACTACTATAGACTACTACTACTATAGACTACTACTACTATAAATAGCTACTACTATTATAAACTACTACTATAGACTACTATTACTATAAAATACTACTACTATAAATAGCTACTACTTTTATAGACTACTACTACTATAAATAGCTACTACTAATTATAACTACTTTTAATACTTATAATAAAATAGCTATAAAAGTAAAACTTTATATTTTAAGTATACTAGCTTTCTTATTTTAAAATAGTCTTATTAGTATTAAAACCTTAAAGCTAATTACCTAAAAAGGTTATTTACTAAAAAGTAAAATAAGACCTAACTTACTAAAGGTTTTCTAGAAAGACCTATTTCTTAGATAAAATATAAGCTTTACTAGTCTTTTTACTATACACTAGGTCTTTATATTACTATTAGGTACTATATAGTAGTACTTTTAATATTTTTTAGTTTAACTTTAGTATTACTTTTATTATCTTTATTTTTATTTTTACCTTAAACCTTATTATAGCTACTTTACTATTCCTTTAATTCTTTAAACTTTACTTTCTAGTATAAACTAATAAGTCTAAAAACCCCTCTAAAGTATTAGTAAAATACTAAACACTAATAACTAAAGAGTAAGTTCTTAAGGCTACTAGTAAAATATTTTATTACCTTTATAGTATATTATACTATTATATCTATAGTATTATCTTCTTATAGGTATAAGGTTAAAGATTATAAGATTTTTTTTTATAAACTACTAATCCTCTAGAAAGTACTACTACTAAAACTAGTAATATAGCCTTATTACTTTACTTTACTAGTAAGTATAACTACTACTCCTAATATTCCTAGCTAACCTTATAGTAAGGTAAGTATTACTCTTAATCTAGCTACTTAACTAAGTCTTAAAGAATTAGTATAAGAGAGTTTACTTTAAGGCTCTATATTAAGAATTAGGTAAAAGTAAGTCTTTTTTCTCTATATTCCTAGGCCTCTCTAGTGCTTCTTATAGTGCCTTAATTACTATATTCTTTACTTAGTATCTTTATAGCTAATAAACTATAATAAACTATAGGTATATATAATAGACTAATATCTAAGTAATTAGTATATTTATAATTTAGAGAATTAAATAAGTACTTATAGCCTTTACTCTCTTATTCTTTATTATCTTAATAAGCTACCTTATAGTATAGCTAATTTTATTTATTAGTAACTATTTAAAAGATATATTAGTAATTTACTTACTTTCCTTATACTATAGTTACTACTAGAGTAGCTATAGCACTTATTAAAAGCCTTAGTTATAATTAGGTAAAGTATAAAACCTCTTAGTATACTACTTAAGTAAAAAGGTAAAGTAAAGATAAAGTATTAGGTTATCTTAAGGCTAGTAAAAACCTATTTATTTAAAAATAGTTAGTATAACTTTTATTAATAAGTAATACTAGCTAGGCTAGTATAAAAGTAATAAAGTAAGAAAATAATAATTATATATAGTAGTACTACTTAGTACTAGTCTTTTTCTAAGGGGACTATAGTTAACTATTAGTATTATTTATATAACACTTATAAAACATTTAAGTAATATAAACCTTAATTAAACTACTATAAAAGTAAACTATTAGCCTAAATAGACTAGCTAGGCTAAGTACTATCTTTAACTAAGGCTAACTAATAAAGTATCTATATATAGAATATTTAGTTAGAATTAGCTAATAGGTAACCTATACCCCTAAGTCTTTACTAAAGCATAAGGTAAATAAAACCTATATAAGTAAGCCCTAGAAACTAACTAATAAAGCCTTATTAATATAGTAATAAAGCCCTAGATAAATCCTAAATATAATAAAGCTTTAATAACTATAAGTTACCTAAAGCTACTAAAGAAAAAGAAATATATAAGTATAAATATAGTAAACTTATAGAAGTTAAGAATAATCTAGAGATAGTAAAGAAAGACTAGTTAAGAAAATAAAAGAATATATAATATATATAACTATACTATTACTAGTATATATTAGTAAATTCCTATATAGCTAGAATAGAGATAAAAGGCTTAGTGTTAGTATAGGTAGTTATAATATAAGAGGTACTAGTTCTTCTAAGGTTAGCTAATAACTCTTGTTTTATTTATAGTAGTATCTTTATTATTACCTAATACTATATACCTTAGTAGTAGGCTACTTAGTAAAGGATAGTTATAGGTTAAAGAATAACCTATAGTAGTTATAAAGAAGGTTAATTATCTTTATATTACTACTATATAAGTATTATACTAGGCTAAAAAAACCTCTTTATACTTTAACCTTCTATAGTAGAGAAATAACCTTTTACTCTTAGCACTAGCCTATTAACTTAGGAGTATTATATAGTAGTTATATAAAAGGTTAACTATCCTATTATTACTACTATATAAGTCCTTATATAGGTTATTAGAATTTTACTATATCTAGGTTTATTTACACTATATACTGTTTCCCTTAATCCTTAAGACTATCTATTACTTAGGTTATATCTTATAGTAGTTATAAGGGAGGTTAACTATCTTTATATTACTACTATAAGACCCCTTGTTTAGGTCTAGTCTTACCCTAAGGGCTATATATTTAGTCTAAGATATTTATCCTAGGATAAAATAGATTTATTATACTAAGAGAAGTATAAGGTACTTTCTTTTTTAACCTATAAAAGAGTTATACTATATACTACTTACTTTAATTATATTACTATTAAGATTATATTATTTAGCCTAATAAAATATAACTAGTGTAATATTATATAGTAAATTAAGATATATAGAAAACCTAGGTTACTAGTCTTCCTAATATAAAGAAAAGACTAAGACCTAGGTTACCTTAATTCTACTTTAATTACTAGCTTAATATTTAATATATATACTATAGTTTAACCTTATTAGGCTTTAGATAAATATATAGCCTATAGGCTAGTTAACTATAAGTCCTTAAGAGGATTTAGCTTATTTATATAAGGCTACCTTATATAAGTATTACTTTTGTCTAAAATACTACTATATATACCTTATAGAATATAATATATATTATAAACTTTACTTATAGTAAAAACTAGCTTATAGGCTAGAAGTCTTCTCTATAGCTACTACTAGTAGCTATTATAGTATACTTATAAGGCTATATTATTACTAAGATATATATTAACTAAGCTATATAGTTATACTTTATAAATAAAACTATTTAGTATAAAGCCTTAATATATTAAACTACTAGGGAATATAAATATCTTTAAAGGCCTATAGCTATTATAGTGCTTTAACACTAGGCTAAGCCTAAAGGTGCCTAATATAGAATTTAGTACTATAAAGAGTAGTTCTAATACTATAGTTATAGCTATTTAGTATTTACTTATAGCTATCTTTATCTAGCTAAAGGTCTTAATATAAAGAATAATAAGTAAATATAGATATCTTTAAGGGCCTATAGCTATTATAGTGCCTTAATACTAAGCTAAGCTTAAAGATACTTAATCTAGGATTTAGTACTATAAAGAGTAGTTCTAATACTATAGTTATAGCTATTTAGTATTTACTTATAATTATTTTTACTTATTACTAAAAGTGCTTTTTACTAAAGTATTATAAGGTATTATTAACTTAACTAGTAAAAATATTAAGCACTAGGCCTTTTATTATTACTAGGCTTCCTTAGGCTTATAAACTACCTAGGTAACTACTCTTCTAGAGGTACTAGAGCTCCTATAGTATATTCTTATAACTAAGGAATACTACCTTTATAAGGCTATTTAAAGTACACTAACTAAGAGTTAGGCTTTAAATAATAAAAGATAAGTAAATAGTTTTAAAAAGAGTATAATATAGCTAGAAGGCTACTATAAGAACTATAATAAACACTAAAAGGCTTTTACTATACTTTACTAAGACCTTTAACTACTAAAGTAAGTAATCTTTAGTTTTATTAAAAGTAAATACTTTTAACTAAACACTATAATATAAAAGTATTTAGCCTAGTATTATAGTTAGTATATAAGCTATAATATATATTATATAAAGCCTTTAAGCTATTATAGTATAGCTTAACTAGGCTATAAACCTTAGATTCTTTAAAACTTATAATATATATAGTACTTTAATACTAGGTAAAGCCTAAAGGTAACTAACTAAGGTTAAAGTACTATAGAGAGTAGTTCTTATACTAAAGTTATAACTATTTAGTGTTTACTTATAGTTATTTTTACTTATTACTAGTAATACTTTTTATATAAGTATTACTAGATAATATTAACTTAACTAGTAGTAATAGTAAATATAAAGGCCTTATATTTATACTAGGCTTCTCTAGGCTTATAGACTACCTAGGTAACTACTCCTCTAGAGGTACTAAAGCTCTTATAGTATATCCTTATAACTAAGGAATACTACCTTTATAAGGCTATTTAAAGTACACTAACTAAGAGTTAGGCTTTAAATAATAAAAGATAAGTAGATAGTTTTAAGAAGAGTATAATATAGCTAAAAGGCTACTATAAAAGCTAAAAGGTATACTAAGAGGCTTTTATTATACTTTACTAAGACTTTTAATTACTAAAGTAAGTAATCTTTAGTCTAGTTAAAAGTAATACTTTTAACTAAATACTATAATATAGAAGTATTTAGCCTAGTGCTATAGGTAGTCTAGTAGCTAAAGATAGCTATAGTCTATAGCCTTTAGACTTAAGTTATATAAAGAGAAGTAGCCTCTTTATTATATTTACTTATACTATTTTACTAAAAACTAGCTAATATAATTATATTTTATATTACTTATACTAACTATATTTAGTTTAATACTACTACTGTTTACTTTTAACACTTATATATAAAGTAACTAAAAGATAATATATTATAGAGTTATTTTAATAATAGCCCCCTAAAGTAATATTTTAGCCTTACTTTTTACTAATAAAGTAGTAAAGAATATATATTATATATAAAGTTAACTTAATACTTACTAAGGTAAGTAAAAAAGTACTACTACTATTAGATTTATATACCTCTTTATAGGCCTTCTAATACTTTTTAAGCTAAAACTCTACTCTACTAGGTTTTACTTAGAAAAAATATTTCTTAAAAAAAAGATTAGTATAAGAAAATAAAAAAATTAACTTATAGCTATATAAACCTTATCTACTTCTATATATAATAAAAAAAAGATACCCTAGAAAAGAAAAGTTAAAGAACTAATAACAAGGTTAAGTATTATATTTATATAGTAATATTTAGTATATTTTATAGCTATAAGTTAGCTAGTTATAGTAGTAAAGTTAGTATAATTATATTTACTAGGTTTATAAAGATATCTAGGTTTAAAGTTTAAAAAACTAGTAATAAGCTCTTTAAAGTAGCCTAACTAGACACCTATAGTCTATAGAACTTATTAAAGACTAAGGTACCTTATAGAAAGTAGGTCTAGCTAATCTCTAGTAGACTTAGTCTATTATATAAATTTATATAAGGAAGGTAAAGACTAAAAGATATATAACTAAGGTTACTATAAATATACTTACTAAATAAGTTAATAGTAAAAAAAAGGCTATTAGATAGCTCTAAATTATTAAGCTTAGCCTCTATAGGTTATATTTATATAGTACTAAGTAAGTTACTTTTTACTTATATAGGACCCTAAAGGTATATACTTTTCTAAGGTACTTTACTTCTCTTTCTAAGGTACCTTTATAAAACCTTAAATAAATTTATCTATAGTAGGCTAATCTTATAGGTCTTTTTACTATTATATTAAAGGTATAATACTCTATAATTACTTAAAGTATTAGAACTATAGGCTACCTTTTTATAGGTAAAATATATATTTATTATAGTGTACCTAATATTTCTTTTTAAGGTAACTTATTTCTTTTTCTAAGGTACTTTATTTCTTTTTCTAGAGTACCTTTATAAAACCTTAAATAAGTCTATCTATAGTAGGCTAATCTTATATATTCTTTTACTATTAGATTAATAGTATAAGGCTTTATAATACCCTAGAGTACTAGAACTATAGGCTACCCCCTTATAAGTAAAATATATATTTATTATAATATACCTAATATTCTTTTCTAAGGTAACTTATTTCCTTTTCTAGGGTACTTTGTTTTTTTTCTTAAGGTATATTAATTCTTTTTCTAAGGTAACTTATTTTCTTTTCTAGGGTACTTTTATAAAACCTTAAATAAATCTATTTATAGTAGGCTAATTTTATTAGTCTTTTTACTATTATATTAGTAGTATAAGGCTTTATAATACTTTAGAGTATTAAGGCTATAGGCTACCTTTTTATAGGTTAAATATAGATTCTCCTTAGTATACTATATTTCTTTTTCTAAGGTACTTTATTTTCTTTTCTAGAGTACTTTATTTTTTTTTCTAAGGTACTTTGTTTTTTTTTCTAAAGTAACTTATTTTCTTTTCTAAAGTACTTTTATAAAATCTTAAATAAATCTATCTATAGTAGGCTAATTTTATTAGTCTTTTTACTATTATATTAGTAGTATAAGGCTTTATAATACCTTAGAGTATTAGGACTATAGGCTACCTTCTTATAGATTAAATATAGATTTTCTTTAGTATACCTTGTTTTTTTTTTTAGAGTACCTTATTTTCTTTTCTAAGGTACCTTGTTTCTTTTTCTAAGGTACTTTATTTCTTTTTCTAGGGTAACTTATTTTTTTTTCTAAGGTACCTTTATAAAACCTTAAATAAATTTATCTATAGTAAGTAAATCTAGTTAGTCTTTTTATTATTATATTAATAGTATAAAGCTTTATAATACCTTAGAGTATTAAGACTATAGGCTACTTTTTTATAGGTTAAATATATATTCTCTTTAGTATACCTTGTTTTTTTTTCTAGGGTACTTTGTTTTTTTTTCTAGGGTACTTTTATAAAACCTAAACTAAATTAAATATCTTAGGCTAGTATAAACTTTCTTATATTCTTATTATACTATTATAAAGTACACTATATAAGAAAAATATAGTTTAGTTTTTTATATTTACTATAAAGCTTTATATAGTTATATTTTAATTTAGTTAGTAAAGCTTACTTTACTTATTAAAGTATAAAGAATATTATAGTTTTTTTTATTAATATAAAGACTAAGGATTACTTTATTATAATTTATAATCCTTTTAGTATATAACTTAAGCCTTTTATAGGTAGACTTAGTCTTTTACTAGTATATAAAGGCTTTACTTATAAGTAGCTAAAAATAAGTAGTTTATATCTTTATTTAGTACTATATACTTAAAAACCTACCTATTACTTTTAATTTACTTTTTCTTTAAGTTAAGATTAACTACTACTTTATTTAGCCTATTATATTTATCTATTTATATCTTTAATATACTTATAGTACTTTCTACTATAAGTCTTTTACTTTTTATTTTTTTAATA
>NW_026851023.1:0-7656 GCF_030913465.1 Colletotrichum navitas
TAAGGCTATATTCTTCTATAGTATAAGGTTTAACCTATAGTAAGTAGTTATATTCTAGTCCTATATAATATAGAAGAATATCTAGTACTTTATTCTTAATGTTAAAGGTTACTATAAAGGTAAAGAGGACATAGTTAAGGCTAAGGTCTATAAGGTTATTATTATATAGGTAGAGTAGCTATAGTAAGAAGAGGCAAAAGGAAAGTAATTATCTATATAGATTCTATTAAGTAAGTAAAGTAGCTAAGTAAGACACTTAGCTACTAATGTTCTTTAGTAGTATTAACTTAGTTAAAGTAAAGTAGTATAACTAGAGGTATAGTAGTAAAGCAGTAGGTTAAAAGGCTTATTATAGTAACTAATACACTTAGGCTAAGCATTAATATACTAATGTCTAGGTAGTAATCTACACTAGGATACTATATATACTATAGTACTTTATCTAGGAGAGTAGTAAGGCTAGGTAGAATAGTTAGCTAAGTGCTTTAGTAGTAGTATAGTAGGCTAAGAACAGGGTTAGTAAAGTAAAGTAGTAATAGAGGAGTATATAGTAGGCAGTAGGTACTAGTAGGTAGTACTAGACTAGGTTATAGAAAAGGATAAACTAGTTCTACTATAAGGATAATAAAGAGGTATATAATATATACTATAGGTAGTAGTAGGCAGTAGCTAGTAGTAAGGCAGTAGTGTCTTTTACTAGTGTCTAGGTAGTAAAGTATAGCTATATAGAGTAGTAAAGGTAGTTTAACTACTAGTAGCTTAAGAGAAGTAAATATAAAAAGGTAAAAAGGTTAATATATTTCTTTAGTAGCTTTACTAAGTATAAAATAAATATATTCTATACTATAGGATAAAGAATATAATAATAGTAGTAAGTATATATTTATAGTATACCTATAAAAGGCATTAGGCTAATAGGCATAGTATAGTAGGTATCTAACTTATATAGGCTAAGATATTTACTAAGTAGTACTTTAAGGTTCTCTAGCTACTTCTAATATAGGATACCCTAGTATATATATAAGCGTTAAGAGGCTAAGGTAGTAACAGAGGTTAGTTCTTAGCTAGGCTAAGGCTTACTAGTTTAGTGTAGTACTAGTAGCTATATTTATAGGTAGTATATTATAGCTTCCTAAAGCAGTAGAGTAGTAGATAATAGTTAATACTATAGATAAAGAGAAGGTACTATAGGAGAGGACCTAGTTAAAGAGGAAGAGGCACTCTACTGCTAGCTAGGCAGTAAAGTTAAATAAGGCAAATTAAGGCTAGTTGTCTCTACTATATAATAGCTCTACTATAGAACAGGTAATAGAGGAGGAAGAATAGGCGTTATAGGCTATAGGCTATATAGGGTAGAGAGGGCAGTATTATAGAAAGCAAAAGAAAAAAGACAGGTACTTAAGACAAAGTAGTATATTATATAGTAAAAGTAAAGTATTTATAGTAGTTAGATTTAAAATAGTAGTAAAAAGACTAAGAAAAGTAAAAGGTAAAGGAGTATTAATATATATAGGTAGGTAAGTATTATAATCTATATAGAGATATAATAGTGTTCTATAAGTATATAGTGTTTATTATATAGGTAAGACACTAGAGAGGAGGTTATATAAAGCAGAGGTAAAATAAAGTAAGAACGTCTAGGGTTAAGGTTATTAAGACAAAGGGTTAAGGTTATAGTTATAGAATAGCTTAGGTTAAAGATATAGTAGAAGGGCAAAGTTAAGTAAGTAAATTAGCTATATTACTATATTCCCTACTATTAGTATATATTATTTATTTAATAAAGACATAGAGTATATAGTAATAGGTATAATAAAAAAGGGCTAAGCAAGGGTATATGCTTAGGAGAAGATAAAGACAAGACAAAGAAGTATAAGTAAGGCAAAAGCAAGAGAATAAAGAAAAAAGGGAGTATAAAGTAAAGCAAGAATAAAAAAAGAAGCATAGGCAAAGAGAAAGAATTAGGAAAGCAGTTAAGAAAAAAATAGGCAAAAGGAAGACAAAAGTAGGAGAGGATATAGGTATAAGGCAGAGTAAAAGGGGAAAAATAGGAGGAGTAAGGTTAAGGTTAAAGAGACAGAAAAAGGCTAAGGTTAAAAGGGTAAAGCAAGATTAGGACTAAACAGTAAGTTTTAATATAGTTATAGAAGTAAACGTTAATAGAACTAAGTAGGTTTAAGGTAAATATTAATATAGATATAATAGGAGTAGTATAGTAGTAAAAGACAGTAGTAAAGGTAAAGGATAAAACTATAGGTATTAATATATAGAAATAATATAAAGGTATATTAATATATAGTATTTAGCTAGGAGTAGGTAAAGACATAATTAGTAATAGTAAAAAGTATATATATAGCTAGTAAAGGTTTTAAGGTATAGGTATAGTTAGAAAAGGTTATTATTTATATATATAGTTTATAGTAATAAGGTATATATAGTACTATAGGGTAGAAGAAGAATAAAGATTAAGTTAGTTAGACAGAGTTTATACCTATATATTAATAGATATCTAGTAATATAGGCGTATATATATATATAAAGGTAAATAAGAACAGTATATTAAGATATTATATAGGTAAAAGCAAGTATAAAAGATTTAAAGTAAAGGAAAAGCGTATATATTATATTAGTAGAGATATATAGCGTAAGGTAATAGGTATAGAGAAAAAGAGTAAGGCAGAGTAAAAATAAGAAAAGGTAGTAGAAAAAGAGAAAGAGGATAAAGAAGAAAAATATAGAGAAGATATATAGGTTAAGAGACAAGAAAAAGAAAGAAGGGTTAAGAAAATAAATAGGCATAAGGCAGCGTTATAGGGAAAGAAAAGGCTAGGGTTTAAGTATAAGAGTAAGGTTAAGGTTAAAGAGGAAGAAAAAAGTTAAGGTTAAAGAGGAAGAAGGTTAAGGTTAAAGAGAAGAAAAAGGCTAAGGCTAAAGAGAAAGAAAACAGCTAAAGTTAAAAAAAAAAGCAAGGTTAAAGACTAAAAAGCTAGTTTTAATTTAGTTATAGTAGTATATATTTATAAAGACAAGTGTATATAAGGCAAAGGTTAATATAGAGATTAAGGGAATAGTATAGATATAAAAGACAAAAGATAAGGCAAAGGACTAGACAATAAGTATAAATATAAAGGAAATTAAAGAAAGATTATTAATATAGGGTATTTAGTAGTAAGAAAGCAAAAGAAATAAATAGTAAAGGCAACAAGGTTATATATAGTTAGTATAGGTTTTAAGGAATAGATATAGGGAGAAAAAGTAAAGTAAGAGAGGCTAGTAGGCAGATATAGGGAGGACAAGAAAAGATAAAGAGAGAAAAGGTATAAAAGAACAAAGAGAAAGGGGATAAAAAGGCATAAATAGAAAGAGAGGTAGAAGAGATAAAAGGGGTAAATATAATAAAGAGAGACAAGGGGGGTAAAGTAATAAAAAAGAGGAAAAGGTTAAGGTTAAAAGAGCAAGAAGGTTAAGGTTAAAGAGAGAAAAGAGAGTAAAGGCAAAAAAAAAGAGGTAATATATAAGGTAAGTAATATAAAGTAAAGAAGGTTAAAAGAATAAGTTTATTAGATAAAGTAAGTAAGTATATAATATTTATATATATATATATATATTTATTAGTATAGATAAGTAAATAAAATAGATAATAGAATATATATATAAGGGTAAAAAAAAGAGTATAATAGTATATAATATAGGGTAATAAACAAGAAAGAAGTATTATAAGTAAAAAAAAAGGAGATAAATTAGGTTAGTAAAGAGTTTAGCGTTAAAGTAATAGGTATAGCAAGAAAAGTAAAGTAAAGGCATAAGGCAAAGAGTAAAGAAAATAAAGGTAAAAAAGAAAAAGCATAGGAAGAGAAAGAAAAAAAGAAAAGAAGTAAAAAAGAAGAAGGAGAATACAGAAGAGATATATAGGCGTAAAGACAAGAAAAAGAAAAAAGGTAAAAAAACAGATAAGAAAAGGACAAGAAAAGACAAAAGAAGGCATAGATATAAGGTAAGTTAAGGTTAGGAGAAGTAAGGTAGTAAAGAAGAAGATAAGATAAGAGAGTAAAGGTAGTTAAAAGGGCAGTAAAATATAGAGTAATAGAGATAAAAAGTAAAGTAAAGTTATAAGGATAAGGAAGTAAAGGAGGACAAGAAAAGAAATATAAGAAGGTAAAGAACAGTAGTAAAGGTTAAAGAAAGAAGTAAGGTTAAGGTTAAAAAGAAGCAAAGGGTTAAGGTTAAAGAAAAGTAAAGGGTTAAGATTAAAGTAAAAGTAAAAGGTTAAGGTTAAAGAGGAAGTAAAGGGTTAAGGTTAAAGAGAAAGCAGAGGGTAAAGGTTAAAAAGGAAGAAAGGCAAAGGTTAAAGAGAATAGAAAAGACTAAGGTTTTAGAGGAGAAGTAAGATTATAAAGCAATAAGTAGGGTTTAACACTAGGTTAGGAATTAATATTAATAAAGGCAAGTAAAGGAACAGTAGGTTTAAAAACAGAGATTTAAGGAAAAGGATAACATAAGAGATAGTAGATAAGGTAAAAGATAGGACAGTAGACAAGAGAGGTTTTATAAGAAAAAAGGTTATAGTGTAGATAATTTTAAGAAAAGACAGCAAAAGTAGTAGAAGAAAAGGTAAAGAGAGGAGAATAGTAAAGGGTGTTAAAGAAGAGGCAAAGGTAAAGTTAATAAAAATACATAAGGTTTAAGTAGGAGAAATAAAGGAATACTAAAGAAGGAGTATAAGGTTAAAAGGAGTCTATATATAGAGAGGTATAGTAAAAGGGCAAAATAAAAAGATAAGAGGGAGAATTAGTAGAGAAGTAAGGAAAAAGAGTAAAAAGCGTAATAAAAAAGGCTAGGCAGAAGAGAGGAAGCAAGACAGATAATAAGTAAAATAGCAAGAGGACAAAGATAGTTATAGTAAAGTTAAAGGTATTTAGGAAGGTAGATTAGTAGAAGGGTAAAATACTATTAAGGTAAAAGAGAAAAAAAGAGGGAGGTAATAGAGGAAAACAGAGGTAAAGCAGGAAGAAAAAAGACAAGATTAAGTAGTAGTTTAAGCAAAGAAGATTATAAAGTTAAAGTAAAATAGAGGCTAAAAGGAAAATAAAGAGGGTTATATAGACAGAGAGAACAGATAAGAATACAAGGGGATAAGGGGTAAGTAAGCTAAGAGAGTAATATTAGTAAAGAGGCAAAAGGTAATAAGGATAAAGAAAAAGGGAAAGTTAGTAAGGTAAAAGGTAAAGTAAAAACATAAGGAAGGTAAAAGGGAGAGTATAAGAAAGACAGCAGTAAAAAGATAAAGTAAAGAGAGAGAAGAATAGACAATAATATAGAATAATAACAAAGGATAAAAAGATAAACAAGAGTAAAATAATAGAGGGTATAAAAGGATAAAGTAGGTGTAGTAAGAAGATATACTAATAAAGAAGAATATATAATAATAATAGGGAGTAAAGTAATAAACAAGATAAAGAGAATTAAGGGTATATAAGAAGGAAAAACAAAACAAAGGTTAAGGATAATATAGCGTAGACAAAGGAAAGGTAAAACAGGGATAGTAAAAGCAAAGAAAAAGGAAATAATATAAAAATAAATAATAATAAATAATAATAAAAGAAGGTAAAACAATAGGCAAAACAGAAAAGAGAATAAAGAAAGTAACAATAGAGCTAGAGATAAGGGGACAAAGACAGGTCTAGGGTCTAGGGTCTAGGGGACAGTAGGCAGTAATATAAGATATTATAAGACTAGTATATATAGTTAGTGCGCCTACCTACCTGACCTACCTAACCTACCCCCCTTGCCTTACTAGCGCCTAACGCCTAACGCCTAACCTACCTAACCTAAGCGCTAGCGCCTAAGGCCTAGCCTATATTAATCTTTATAGCTATAGTAGTGTACACTACTATAGCTGTAAAGGTCTAGTTAGTGTTGCTACGTCACAACTATTATAGCTGTGAAGATTAGGGTAGCAGTGTTGTAATCCTTATAGCTATAAAGGTCTAGTTAGTAGTAGTATTATAATCCCTATAGCTATAAAGGTCTAGTTAGTAGTAGTGTTATAATCCCTATAGCTATAAAGGTCTAGTTAGCAGTGTTATAATCCCTATAGCTATAAAGGTTAAGTTAGTAGCGTTGTAATCCCTATAGCTATAAAGGTCTAGTTAGCAGCAGTATTATAATCCCTATAGCTATAAAGGTCTAGTTAGTAGTATTTAATCCCTATAGCTATAAAGGTTAAGTTAGTAGCGTTGTAATCCCTATAGCTATAAAGGTCTAGTTAGTAGTAGTATAATCTCTATAGCTATAAAGGTTAAGTTAGTAGTATTATAATCCCTATAGCCTTAAAGGTCTAGTTAGTAGTGTTATAATCCCTATAGCTATAAAGATTAGGGTAGCAGCATCCTAATCCCTATAGCTATAAAGGTCTAGTTAGCAGTAGCATTATAATGCCTATAGCTATAAAGGTTAAATAGTAGTTTATAACCCCTATAGCTATAAAGGTCTAGTTAGTAGTAGTATTATAATATCTATAGCTATAAAGGTCTAGTAGTAGCGTTATAATCCCTATAGCTATAGAGTTCTAGTTAGTAGTATTATAATCTCTATAGCTATAAAGTTCTAGTAGGCGTTACTATATTATAATCCCTATAGCTATAAAGATTAGGTTAGTAGTGTCCTAATCCCTACAGCTATAAAGGTTTAGTTAGTAGCGTTATAATCTCTATAGCTATAAAGGTTTACTTAGTAGTACTATATTATAATACCTATAGCTATAAAGATTAGGTTAATAGTAGTATTATAATGTCTATAGCTATAAAGGTCTAGTAGTAGCATTATAATCCCTATAGCTATAGAGTTCTAGTTAGTAGTATTATAATCCCTATAGCTATAAAGTTCTAGTAGGCGTTACTATATTATAATCCTTATAGCTATAAAGATTAGGTTAGTAGTGTCCTAATCCCTATAGCTATAAAGGTTTAGTTAGTAGCGTTATAATCCCTATAGCTATAAAGGTTTACTTAGTAGCGCTATATTATAATACCTATAGCTATAAAGATTAGGTTAGTAGCGTTGTAATCCCTATATCTATTAAGGTCTAGTTAGCAGTAGTATTATAATGCCTATAGCTATAAAGGTTTAGTTAGTAGTATTATAATCCCTATAGCTATAAAGGTTTATTTAGTAGTATTATAATCCCTATAGCTATAAAGTTCTAGTAGGTGTCACTATATTATAATCCTTATAGCTATAAAGATTAGGTTAGTAGTGTCCTAATCTCTATAACTATAAAGGTCTAGTTATTATAGTAGTATTATAATTCCTATAGCTATAAAGGTATAGTTAGTGTTACTATATTATAATCCCTATAGCTATAAGGATCTAGTAGTTATAGTAGTATTATAATCCCTATAGCTATAAAGGTCTAGTTAGCGTTATAATCCCTATAGCTATAAAGGTCTAGTTAGTGTTACTATATTATAATCCCTATAGCTATAAAGATCTAGTTAGTGTTACTATATTATAATCCCTATAGCTATAAAAAGTCTAGTTAGGTTACTATATTATAATCCCTATAGCTATAAGTCTAGTTAGTAGTATTATAATCCTTAGCTATTAAAGGTCTAGTTAGTGTTATAATCCCTATAGCTATAAACGTCTAGTTAATAT
>NW_026851024.1:0-7589 GCF_030913465.1 Colletotrichum navitas
TATATAAAAGGCAGCTACTATCTTTAAGGTCCCTTAAAGTTTACTCTATTACTAACGCACTAAATACATTACACAAGACAAGACATATCTAAAATTAATAAAGATAATAAAAGTAAAGAAAAATATAATTCTTAAAAGGGTTATTAACTTAATTAATTAAGGGTTTCCTCTATAATAAGAAGATATATAAAATATAGCTAACTAACTTTTAAATAAATATAATATAATATATATTAGACCTTAATAAGTAAAGCACTTTATATAATAATAACTATAATTAAAAATATAATTTTAACGTTAAATTAACTATTTAAGGGCCTTAGCTAAAGATCTTATAATTATATAAGGCTAGTTTACACTTATATAAAATATAATTATAAAGTATAAGATATAGGATTATAATATCTATAATTTTAATAAGACTAGGTTCCTAATAAGAATACTATTATATATAAAGGTTATTATAACTTTTAACTAACGTAGAAGGCCTTATATAAAGTAGCCTAGTAATTAAGAATAGTTTTTTATTATTTAAAGTATATATATAGATAGTTAGGTAATACCTTTATATATTATTATAAAAGGTAAATATTACCTCCTCTCTTAATACTAAAATAGCTAATTCCTAGTTAACTAGTATATCTACTTAAGTAAAAATAAATAAATAATAAATAAGATTAGCCTAGATTAGTTAATTTATTTTAACTAGTGTATAAAGTCTTATATAAAGGGTACTTATTAACTTTTAATCCTTAATAGCTATAATAGCTATAAATTAACTAAATTTAATAATTTTTATAAGGAATAGAAGATTATTACTTTATATATACCTCCTTATTTATTATATAAGCTTTAACCTTTTAATATAGGTTATTTTAGTTTATTAAAGCACTTATATAGTAAAGAAATTAAGAAGATAATATAAATATAGATTTTATATATTATAAAGGATAACTTTTTTTTTACCTTTAAAGTAGTATTCTTTACTTCTATAAGGGAAAAAAATATATAAGCTAGCTTTAGATAGGCTAGTCTTATACTTTTTAACCCTAAAATTATTATTTTTTGCCTAGATTTTAAGCTAAAGACACTAATACCTCCTAGCTTACCTTTAGGCAGTAATAGCTCTTAGGACCTAAAGATACTAACTATAGTAATTAAAGGTATATAAAGCTTTAGTTCTCTTAAAAAGAGGATCTAGTAATATTAAAGTAGCTCTCTAATAGTAATATATAAACTTATTAACTTCTAAGCTAAAAGTATTAGTAAGTTAGTATATAGGCTTACTTTTATTAAAGCTAAGAATATTAGACTTTATACAAGGTAAAATATACTAAGTAAGCGCTAGAGGGCTAAAAAGACCTAACTATGTCTTAGAGGGTTACTTAATATAGCTAAAGCAGAGGTACTATAAGGAGAAAAAGAAGGTATTAAAGCTAGAGGTAAGAAAATATCCTAAAAGGAGGCTTATACAGAGGGTAAAAAACTAGGCGTATAATAATATAGTAATTACAGAAAGACTAGTAATAACGTATAAACCTATAAGGTAGTTTAGGATAGTAATAAAGAAGATAGTAATAAGTAGTTTTAATTAATTTTATATATTATAGCTTAATTAACTTATAGAAAAAGTAAAGATATAGAAGAAAGTAGGCTACTTACTATAATAGGCTACTTACTATATATGTATATTACTAATACTCTATTTCTCTTTTACTTAAAAAATATAGACTATTATAGTATAAAATTTAATAACTTTATTAACTAGCTAATCTAAAGTAATAATATTATAGTTATTATTTACTAATTTAGCTACCTATAAATACTTTTATAACTACTAAAAAAGACTATTATTAAGTAATACTTAATAAATAATAAATTATACTAAATCTACTAGTAATTTAGCTACTTATCTATTTAGTGCCTTTATAAATTACTTAAATATACTAAAGAAAACACCTCTCTCTTATTAATTAAAGCTATTAATAAGTCTTACTACTACTACTAATAATACTTTAAAGCCTCTAGTTACTTTAAGTTTATACTATATAATAATAATAAGTTTAACTATAAGATCTTTATTAATATAATATATTTTAATAATAATAAACTAGTACTTTATATAGTTAATATATTAATAGTGTTTAATATAGTAAGATTCTTATAATCTATTATTATAAAGTATATATAAGAAGTACTATAAATATACTAGATAAATATATATTTTAGCCTACCTAATTAAATAATAACTAACACTAGCCTAAATTTTTACTTTAGTAAGTTTAAATATACTACCTATAGGTTATTTATTAAAGTAAAAAAAGTGCTTATTAAAGCCTATTATAGTATTAGTAAAGTTAAGTACTATTATATACTCTTTTACTATACCTATAAGATTATTTATAAAGAAACTAGCACTAAACCTAAAGTTACTTTTTAACTTACTATTAAAGTAATTAATAGTACTATTAGCCTAGATAGTCTTGTCTTAACTTTCTTTATTTTTAGTATATACTTTAAAATAACTAATAAGTTACTATATACTATAACTACTATATAGTATACTAAAGCGATTAAGAAAGTAATAAATATAGTATACTAGATCTATATAAAGTAATAACTATATAAAGTATTAACTATATATAATAGCCTAGATTTAACTAATACTATTACTTTACTTTTTTAATTTTTTATTTATATATAGTATAAAAAATATAGCTAGTAAGGCGTATTTTACTTTATTACTAATAATAGTACTACTTATACTATTAATTTACTTTATAGCCTATATAACTTTAGCATTACTATAGTAAAACCTTACTATATAGAGAAAAGTTAACTAGCCCTTTTTACACTAGATAAGCCTATTAGCTACTTTATATAAGTAAAGAATAGTCTTATATATACTATATATATATAAGAAGACCTTATAAAGATACTTAATTCTAAAAGAGAAGTATATAATACTATTATTATTAATACTAATTAACTACTATAATAATACTATAGTAACTTATAAAAGAACCTAATACCTATATTCTTTATAAAGATATACTTTACTATAACTATAGTATTCTTAACTATAAAGAAAAAGGTAGACTATATACTTACTATTAAACTATATAAAAAGAGGTTATTACTATACCTAGTAAATCTTTTAAAGAATCTAATAAAGTAAAAATAAAAGCCTTTATTAACTATAGTGTATTTTATATTTATATTTATAATAAGAAAGCCTATAGTAATACTTATATATTTAAATTATATATAGTTTATAAAGTAGAAAGCAAGAACAAGTAGCCTTATAAGAAATTATAGGTTATTATCTAAGGCTATATAGATAATAGTAAAAAAATAATTCTTATATAGTTACTTACTATTTAGTAAATAGCCTAGTAATTAATCTTTACTTTTACCTCTTTACTACTTTAATATAGATTTCTTCTCTAGTTATATAATATTACTTAAGTATATACTTAATTAGTAATACTATTAAATTATATTATTTTTATTTACTTACTTATATAAATTTATTATCTTTACCTAGTAAATATAATAATAATAGTAACTAAGCTATTATATAGTATTATAAAGGTAAGAACTTACTAGTAAATAACTTATAACTACTACTATAAAAAGAATCTCTAAATAGATTTATTAATCTTTAACCTTTACTTATTAATATTATTACCTAATAATAATAACTTTAAATTAATTAGTATATAAATAAATAATATAATTAGCTTTATAAATAGTAAATTCTTTACTTATAAAGAGAAAAAGCTTAAAAAGGCTACTTTTATAATAAAACCTAAGTAGTTACTTATAGTAAATAACTTTATTACCTTTAATAGTAGTATATTATTTATTACTACTAATAATAAGCTTACTTTTTAGTAAAAAGGCTAAAGTAAAAAGCTTTAGCTTATTAATAAGAAATTACTTACTACTTAGTAAAGTTATATTTAGTAATATACCTATAGTATATATATTACTATTATTTACTAACCTAAAGCTTACTTTAACTATTTAGTTACTACTTAATACTAATTACTTATAATAAAGAAGATTAAAGCTCTTAATTACTAAATTAAGTAGTAAGTTAATAACCTTAACTATAGCCTATAATTTTTACTAATTAACTTTATAACTACTAAGCTTTTTATATTTATTAATAACTTATTTATAAATTACTGTAACTTTACTTCTTAACTTAGCTTTATTATAGTTTTTACTAATAAATAAATTATTAAGTAACTTACTACTAGTAGTAAAAGCTTTAAATTAACTAGTAATATTATTTACTTTAGCTTAATCAAGTATAAAAAAGTTATATATAGTATACTTACTTCTTAAGTTTATAAGATAATTATAAGTACTTTTTAGAGGTAAAAGAGGTAAATAAGGATAAAGATAAAAGATAGAAGATAAGATATAGAAGTATTATATTATTATAGATATAGAAGAGCTTATAGATCTTTTTATCTAACTAGACCTAGGGATATAAGGGGATTACTTATACCTATCTCTTAGGTATTCTAAGGATTTCTTTAGTATTCTAGGTTATTAAGTAGGTTATTAGGTAGGTTATTAGAAGATAGGGTATTGTTTTACCTGCAGCAGGGTATTATTTTATCTGTTTACCTTCTATAACCTAGAACTATATTCTTAATTCCTTAGAGAAGGAGGAGGTCTTACTTAAAAGACCTATTCTTTATATATAAATATTATTATTATATAGTATATATAGCTGTTTTCTAAGTAGTTATTCTTATATCTAGTGTATATAGTGTATATAGTATTATTAATACTATAATATATATTCTACTTCTTTATTATATTATTATCTTATTTTTATATATATAAGGTCTTTAAACCTTAATATCTAATACCCCCCCTTAAGGTATATATAATATATTATATATAGCTTATCTATAAAAACCATAATAGGAAAAAATTTAGATAGCTATTTATTATTAAGTATATATACTTAAATATATACTTTACTAATCTCTTTAAAACCTTTATATATAGGAAAAAACAAGAGATAGTAATTTATTTATATATATATATATTACTCTTCTTTATATATTATTATTATTATTATTATTTATATACTTATTTCTTATATTTTTATTTTCTTCTTGTTTATTATATTTAGGTATTATATCTTTATCTATTATATTTATAGTATTTATTATATTATTAAATAAAACCTTTCCTAAAGGTTTAGTTAAAATATCTACTATATTATCTTTTGTATTTATATAATATAGATATACCTGTTTATTTATTATAGTATCTCTAGTAAAGTAATATTTTATATTTATATGCTTAACTTTCTTATGGAATTCTAGATTTTTAGCTAGCTTTTAAGCTGCTTTATTATCTATTAATATTCTAGGTTTATTTAAATTATTAAACCATAGATTTAGCCTTATATAGTTATAGTTATTATATAAATATATAGCTTCTTTTATAGCTTCTGTTAAAGCTATATATTTAGCTTCATAGGTACTTAAAGCTACTGTTTTTTGTTTTATAGAATTCTAACTAATAAGATTATAATATCTATAAGTATATATATAACTAGAAGTAGATCTTCTATTATTAAGATCTTCTGCCTAGTTAGAATTAGTATAACCTATTATATTAAAATTATAAATATTATTACTGTTATAATATATTCCTAAATTATTATATTTATTTAAGGGAATTAATATATAGGCATAAGGAATTAATACATAGGCATAAGTCTTACATAGGCATAAGGTTTCTATTCCTCTAATTAGTTTAAAAAAAAAGTACATCTCTATAAAGGCAGTAAGAGCAATTACACTAACACTGCTATTCTACTATTATTTTCTACTATTAACTAATTAACCTACACAGCTATAGAAAATAGGCTCTATAAGGGGGTTCTTTTTATAGCCGTAGGAAATAGCCTCTATAAGAAGCGCTATCTTTATAGCTATAAAAACAGCCCCCCTATTAAGCCTACTTTACAGCTATAAAAAGCGCCCCCCTATTAAGCCTGCTTCCTATAGCTATAAAGGTTGCCCCTCTTGCTAGGCCTACTTCCTATAGCTATAAAAACAGCCCCCCTATTAAGCCTACTTTATAGCCATAAAAAGTGCCCCCCTATTAAGCCTGCTTCCTATGGCTATAAAGGTTGCCCCTCTTGCTAGGCCTGCTTCCTATGGCTATAAAAAGAGCCCCTTTATTAAGCCTACTTCCTATAGCTATAAAGGTTACCCCTCTTGCTAGGCCTACTTTCTATAGCTATAAAGGTTACCCCTCTTACTAGACCTGCTTTCTATAGCTATAAAAAGAGCCCCCCTATTAAGCCTACTTCTTATAGCTATAAAGGTTACCTCTCTTGCTAGGCCTACTTCTTATAGCTATAAAGGTTAGCCCTCTTACTACACCTATTTTTTATTTACCCTAAGAAAGGTAACCCTTTTTATATTTAAAATACCTACTACCTAGCTACTTTCTTATAATATAGCTATAAGGATTTATTATTACTATTAACTATTTTTTACTAACTCTATGTCCTCTAAACACTAGGCTAAAGTAGCTATCTATTTATATAATTCCTTATTATCCTTCTACTACTAAGAACACTAGACTAGCTTCTTGTTTATTACTAGGATAAGGTTAGAATCTAGCTTTAACTTAGTTAACTCCCCTCCTATATAGACCTAGCTAGTGTTAACTTATTTCTACTTTTAGGTAGGTAACTTTACTTTTTGCCCTCTATGCTTTAGCTTTTATTAGGGGTATAGGTTTAGCTAGTTAAGTAGCCTTCTCTTAGTAAAGATAGTTATAATAGGATAGGCTATGCTATATTCTTTAGCTTACTACAGAGGGATACTATAATCTTTAGATTAAGGATCTAGTAGTATAAATTAGAAGAAGATGTCTCTTAAAGACACTACTAGAGGTATACCTCCTACTTACTAAAAGCTACTAAATTAAGTATCTTAGTAAAGATCTTATAGTAGTATAAGATACTAAGCTTAATTAAAACAGTATAGTCTAGACTATATTCTCTAATAAGGTCTAGGAATAGTCTTTTACTAAAAGGTATTACCTTTTTTACTAGCTAGTATTACTTTCTAATTAACGCTAGATACTTTAAGGAAAGTAGTGTATAAAGTTTACTAAAGAGCTTAAGGTAAAGACCTATATACTCCTAGCGTTAAAGGACTTTATCCTTTGTATATACTTACCTAAAGTGTAGCTTTTAGTCACTAATTATATCTTATATAATATTAATAAGTTAATATAGGTAACTAAGACTATTTAAGAGATAACCTTTAATATTATTATTACTTAATTTTATACTAGAGGTAATATAAACACTAAAGTTCTAGTATTTTTAGATAAAGCAGTAAGCCTACTATACCTTTAAGGGTAGGTATATTATATATAGGTACTAGAGGATTAGGCGTTAGTTAATAAACTCTTTATAGAGCTTAGTTTAAGCTTTCTTAAAGGTGTACTTAGTCTTAGTAAAAATAATAAGCTTCTATATTATTAAGACCCTATAATATATATAAGGGGGGGGCTTATTTACTAGTGTA